>NC_081414.1:230018232-230263232 GCF_030272615.1 Cryptomeria japonica | reverse complement strand
CACACTGAAGAGAGGGGATGGGACATTTTTTATTTCTTTTATGGTAACAGATACAAGGATAAACTTACATCAAACCCTTGGACTCTAGATCTAGGCAAACTAGTAGTGCCTAATATTTTTCTGGAGCCGAAGTTTATTTGATTCATGTCTAGAACTACCACCCTGAGTCCTTGATAGTTAGGACTATAGAAGGAAAGATTATGGTGGATACAAGCCAAGTGGCTATTATGTAATGCCTTGCTAGGAACCCCAAAGGAAAACCCACAAAAAGGGTGAATCAATTTTTTTTTTAAAGTATAAACATAAAAGGTGCATAACACACAACATGCACAATAAAACAAGTGGAAGACTTACACCAGGATTCCTTAAGGGTTACCAAGGAAGAATTAAAACCACAAGATAAATTCCACAATTAAGGTTAATCAAATAATACATCATTAACTCAATGATCACAAGAAGCCATATGCAATAACAGATTACACCATAGAAAGATTGAAAGGATACAATATAATCTCTTCAATAAGCATGTACACATAACATAAAGGAAATTGATAAATAACATCCCAATCTTAGGATTACATTGCTCTTCCAATACATGGCTTCTCAATATACATATAAAGATACAACTTAACCAATTACAAGGTTACAAAAGATCATGATACAATGACCACACAGCTCTCGAAATAACAATAATCTCCAAACATGAGATAAGCATGAGCCATGATCCACAGAAACACCTACGAAGCCAATCCTCGCATGAAGGTACTAGTGTAGGAGCACCCCAACAATGAAGCCCCTTTTCCATTTTCATGGTTGTTGTAATAAAGATCCATTTTTGTAAGACCAATTGTCAAGTTGGTACACCTATAAACCACTTGGTCAAACTTGGTCAATAGATCTATGGTAGACTAGGAAGAATTTTTGTGGGTCTTGTGTGCTTAGGGTTCATTTGGAAACCTTTGGAGTGCAAGAAAATGCATAAATGATCAATAGACCAAATGTTGCAAAAAGATGTAAAAGTTGCACTATTGGAGTAACTTATCCCAATAGAGTCGCCTTCTTGAAGAATTGTCATCAGGTATCGGTGTAACCCATTTTGAGTACCACTCGATAAATCGATGGAGGGGAAACATTTTGAAGGAGTTTTGCAAAAAGATGTAAAAGTTGCACTATTGGAGTAACTTATCCCGATAGAGTTGCCTTCTTGAAGAATTGTCATCAGGTATCGGTGTAACCCATTTTGAGTACCATTCGATAAATCGATGGAGGGGAAACATTTTGAAGGAGTTTTCATCAAGTATTAGTGTAGCTATTTTTCTCCACTCGCAAAGACCTGATAACATAGCATACTGAAGGAGTCGGCATCGGGGATTGAGAGTCGAGGATCCTGACTTACCTCGACGACCCGATAAGTCAACACACTTAGAGTTTTGGCATTGACAATCAAAGAAGCTGTTTTGAAGTCATCTCGATGATCTGATGGAAAAGAAGACTTGTGTCCACTAGTTATCAGGCATCGGCAAAATGAGTGTTTGGGTTACCCCAAAATCAGGCATTGGCAAAGTAGGCGTTTAAGTTATCCCGAAGAGCCGATGGAAAAGCACACCACCTTGAGAAAAATTCATCGAACATTGGATGGAGAGTTTTGAGCTATTTCGATGACCCGATAGAACCCCATGATTGTAAAACTGGCGATCGGGCATCAGAGGTCATGTTTTCGACCTATGTTGATGACTCAATGAAAGTTGCCAACTGCCAGAAAATGTAATCAAATAGGAATTCGGTCTCCCAAATCCTCTCAATGGCTAAGACGGTTTGGATTTTGGTTGAGTACATTGGTGGAGACCTATTTGAACAAGTTTGAATCACTTCCAAGGGGGAGCGGATTGATTCAATGAATGTAAATTGATCTTTTGGTAAGGATGGAAATACAGTTGCAGGTTTCACAGAACATCTGTTGTGTTGGAAAAAATCAATAAGTTGCATTGGTAGGACTTAGAATGGGCACGAAGGTTTAGAATTGTGTAATTCCATTTGGTTTAAATTGGCTTAGGGTCTGGGTGGACACATTTGAGTCAAAAATTCTTCTGCTCTAGTCTGACAACCAGGGTGAAGTGCAATCAGGGTTTCATCCAGCAATGACTCTAACATGAGATTCCTACATTGGACCACAACAACCATTAGAGGAGTTAAAGTTAGAGCAATACACATTTGGACTCTGGTAGTTGCAGCCTGGGAAGTGTCAGCAGTTAGGTTCCACACCATACCCTAGGCCAAGCATGCCCATGTGCTTGGTCTCAAAATTTAGGAAGTAGGATTGTTGAAGGACTCTAGGAGTGGACTGAACCAATCTAAGGTTGGAGTATGTGTATAGGAGCATCCTTAGACCTGAACTAAATGTATATTTAGCCTTGTGAATTTATTTGTAGTTTGTTGCTTTAGAACAGACCTGGTTACCCCTATTAGGCCTCTTTGGCCTAGAGGAGTTCAGAGGTGTACAAAAGGAGTTCAGCTTGTCCTTTTGGAATTTGAAAGTACTCAATAAAGGGCACTTAGATATAAAGTTTTTTTTCTTCATCCTTTGGAAGAGTTGAGGTTGTTTTGCAGAAAACAGTGTTTGGAGGGCTACACGCTGAATTCAATCTGGTATGACAGTATAGTAGCACTTGGGTGTTGTGGGTCTAGGAGCTACTGGGGATCAATTTGGTTGATCAAAATAAGTCTGAAACAAGATAGGGGAAGCTTGTCCACTCCCTAAACTGAATGGTTCAAGTATTTTCATGTTTTTCTAATTAGGCTAGTCAACCATTAGCCTTAGCATGCTAAGTAAGGTGACATTGTTCACTGGGTCAGAGTGAACAAAAGGGATTGATCATCTCCAGAAGGTTGGAGTTAGGGCTTAGTTGTGCTTCCCCTAAGGACCTCTGCATCAAGTGGTATCAGAGCTTAGGCGAAGCCTAAGGGAAGAAGTAGTTGAACATGTCTGACCAAAACCAAGAAGGAGAGGAGGAGATCATTAGGATCCCTTCGAAGGTGACCAATGTTGAACTTGCAAAGATAGTGCAAGGATTGAGCATTGAACTACAAAATTTGAAAGGCAAGCTTGCGAGGAGGGAAAAAGGTTTAGTGGAAGAAAGGGGAGAAGAAGAGGAGACCCTGGAGAAGGAGGAAGAGGAAGAGGAAATTCCTGCAGACCAAAGACACCTTGTGAATGGCCTCAAGTCTGTGGCTAGAAGGACTTCATATAGTAAGTCGAACTTGCCCATGTTCACTGGAAAGATGGACCCAGACCTAGTCATGGAATGGGTAGATGCATTGGAAAGTTTCTTCGAATGTGATGAGATCCCTGAGAACCAGAGGGTCAAGATAGCAAAGATAAAACTAAAAGGTGCAACATTGACTTGGTGGAACTTCACTCAAGGAGAAAGGGTGAAGACAGGAAAGAACATGATCACTTCATGGAAGGTGATGGTTGCCAAGATCAAAGAAGCTTATGTACCTGAAGAATATGAAGTACAACTTCACAAACAGAGATAGAACTTGAGACAAAAGGAGATGGATGTCAGTAGTTATACTGAGGAATTCCAAAGGTTATGTCTGAAATCCAAGACAGTGGAAGGTGAAACTGAGAAGGTAGCTAGATACCTGAACGACCTGAGAATAAAAATTTAGGATGAACTGAACCTTTGCAACCCAGAGATAGTGAAAAAGTGCTATCAATTGGCACTGAAGGTCGAAGAAAAGCTCAAGAGAAGGAAAGACTAGAACAATAGGGGCTGAGGCAAAAAGGACTTCAATAACAAAGGTAAAAGGAATGTCTAGTGGTAAGGGACAAAACTTCAGACCCCAAGGAGAGTCAAACCAAGAGAACTCACAAGGAGAGAGCAGTTATAGTGGTGGATACAGAGGTAGGAGATCCAATAGAAGAGGAAGATTTGGTGGAAGAAATGGAGGTCCTATGAGGTGCTTCAATTGCAACCAAACAGGCCACCATGCCAATAGATGTCTGGAGAAGACGGGATCAAGCATGCAAGGAGATAGGAGGACAAACTTGATTTAGGAGGATACACAAAGTTCCCACTCACCCTCAAAGGATTTGGATCCAGAAGAAGGAGTATGCCTAATGATGAAGAGGACATTGTTGAAGACAACAACACCACAAGAACCACCACAAAGGAAGACGTTGTTCAGGACCCATTGCAATAGCCATGGTAAGGTCTATAAACTTGTTGATTCTGGTTCAACTGAGAATTTAGTGTCTAAAGAAATGGTAGACAAACTCAAACTTGTAAAGCTGCCCCATCCCAACCCATCCCATGCATCTTGGCTTAGAAAAGGCCAACAAAACCTCATAAATGAACAGGCTTGGATAGATTTCTCTATAGGAGAATATAAGGATAGAGTACTATGTGATGTTGTAGACATGAATGTGTGTCATTTGCTGTTAGGCCACCCTTGGTAGTATGATCTCTATTGGAATTATGCCTCTAATTCACTTGACCTTTGTTCATACTGATTGGGTTAACTCTGGCCGATGAAATAGTATGAAGAAAATATGTGAACTCTATTGGTATATCCTTTGCCGATGAACTCGACATATCAGAGCTCAAAGTAGCAGGCTTGAAGTCATCCCGATGACCTGACGAAGTCATCTTCAATCATCGGGGTAGCATCAATTATCAAATGGACAAAAGGATAAAAAACTTTCAGTTTAGATCCTAATCTAATGGTCATCCCTTTACCGCTATGGAAAGATGCATGTATGTTATTTCTTGTGACTTGGCGATCATGGTCGTGCCCGACATAAGTGAGCGGTCCAGGAGAGATAAGGGTCATGCAAATTGGAGATGATCAAATGACAATCAAGGTTGATCCAAAGGTGGTCATTATGTCACAGATGGGAAACTTATCATTCATATATTCCTTGCAACATGGCGACCAAGTGGTGGGACCCAACAAGAGAGTGGCTAAGGTGAATTAAAGGCCGAGCAAATAAAAATGATCGAATGGTGATTGCAGAAGATCTGATGGTGGTCGCTAGATTGTGATGAGAAATTGCTCGTGAGACTTTCCATCGTGACCCAATGACAAAGAAGAATTCTAAGTGGATAGTGAGGTCGTGCTAAGATGTTAGAGCAGGGACCCAGAACCAATCAGGGGGTGCCATGTGGTAGAGCACAGAGAGAAAGATCGAACATTTGGGATAGCTGATTGTTTGTCTTCCCAATACCCGATGGAATTGCCTTCGACAATTGGATCTGTCATCACCCAATCGAGATGTATTTTTTGAAGCTACTTCGATACCTGATGGAGTTGACCTGTCTGAGCCGAGGTTTTTGAATACGAACCAATTTGATTCTTGGATGCATGTGGGATAATTGTTTTCTCACGAATGTAGACCGATGTAGACAGTTAGATGTCTAACTAATTGGTGCAAACTGACAGTTGAATGGTTGACATGAAAATGTATATGAAGCTCCAAGAGGAGACTTGAACATGGTTGTTGTTCTAATGATAAGCCATTTACTATGGTGTGTACCTAAAGTAATTAGAGTGAACATCTATGTTGTGATAACAAACTTTATTGTAAAGATTCTTTACTATGAATAAAGTGTTCTTATTGTCAGTGGTGGGTTTTTTCCCGAAAGGGTTTTCCCACGTAAATTCATAGTGTTTATCTATGTGTGTGTTTGAATTCTGACATTGTTTATGTTTTTTATATGCTAATCTTAGTATTCAGTAAAGTTATTAAACACACTAGTCTTGTTTCCCCTGCAAATTGACATTAGGGAAGTGTTTTTCTGCACTATGCTTTCCTTACAAGTGGTATCAAAGCCTAGCTAGTTGTGTTATCCTTGTGGGTAGGGTTGGCTTTTTGTATTAATTTGTTTTAGTGGGAGTCAATTAGTGTGTCTACTTGTTTACAGATTAAGATGACAAGCACTTCTAGAAGAATGGATATTTAGAAGTTCAATGGCTCCAATTTTGAGTTATGGAAACTTAAAATTGAGGACATGTTGGTTGATTGAGATTTTTGGATTGCAGTGAGTGGACAAAAACCTTCAGGCATGAGGAAAGAAGATTGGGATTTAGCAGACCGGAAATCCAGAGGACTCATAAGACTAAGCCTTGCAGACTCAGTTCTATTGAATGTACATGAGGAGAAGACTGCAAATGATTTGTGGAAGAAGTTAGGAGACATCTATCAAGGCAAAACCTTAGTGAATAAACTCTTCCTTAGGAAGAATTTATTTTCTCTGAAAATGGATGAAGGAACACACTTGGTAGATCATTTGAATGCATTTAACATGGTTCTCACTCAATTGACATCAGTTGGTGTGGCTATTCAAGAAGAAGAACGTTGCATGTTGCTTCAATGCTCATTGCCAGATTCTTAGGAACATTTGGTGATGGCCATTGGTAGTACTACGACCCAGTTCAAGATGGATACTATGGTTAATACTCTTTCATTAGAAGAAATGAGAAATAAGTCTTTTGAGATGAAAAAAGATGCACTCTCTATTTCTAGGCAGACCAAAGGACAAAGACAAGAAGAAAGGGAAGAAGTCCAAGTCCAAGTCTCAAGAGAGGTCCAAGTCTCCTAGAAAGAAGTCTAAGGTGAAATGATGGAACTATGGAAAAAAGGGTCATATTCAAAAATATTGCAAAGAGGAGAAGAAGAGAAAGAACTCTTTTGATAATGAATCTTCTCACAGTGATGTGGATGCCTTTCTAGTAGCTCTAGCAGTGCCTGCATCTGACAATGTGTGGTTGATTCACTCAGGGGCATCTTTCCATATGACATCTCACAAGGAGTGGTTCTCAAAGTATGAACTGTATGTTGGTGGGAAGGTGTAATTAGAAAGTGACTCAACACTGGAGATTGTTGGGAGAGGAAGAATTAAAATCCAATTTCCTGATGGGAGAATAAAGGGAATCAATGGAGTTCTGCACATACTAGTTTGGCAAGAAACCTACTTTTTGTAAGCAAGCTGAATGATGCTGGAGTCCAGGTAGCATTTGTGTGTGGTTGTTGTAAGATGACTAGAGGGTCTATTAGTTTGGATAAGGGTGAACGCGTTGGTACATTGTGCAAGTCAAATTCTGAACCTATGCGCTGTAATATAGTCACTAAGAAATCTGATAGAACTACCAAGTTGACATATGATATAAATTCTATGGAAGCTAAACTTCATGTAGAAAAGACAATGCTCTGGCATTATAGGCTTGGTCACATTGGTGAAAAAGGTTTGAAAACTTTAAAGAGTAAAAATATGGTAGAAGGACTTACTGATTGTAACCTTGAGTCTGATTTCTGTGAACATTGCATATACGGAAAACAAAACCGTGTTCAATTTTATTCAAGTCCTCATAAATCTTTTGACATTCTGGACTATGTGCATTTTGATGTGTTTGGTCCAGTGGATGTACCTTCTTTGTCTAAATCAAAGTACTATGCATCCTTTGTTGATGGTTATTCGAGAAGGACATTTGTTTATTTTATGAACAATAAGTCAAAAGTGTTCAATCAGTTTAAGGAATTTAAAAACTTGGTTGAAAATCAGACTGGAAGGAGAATGAAATGTTTAACTGATAATAGTGGTGAGTATTGCAATACAAATTTTGACAAGTACTGTGTAGACCATGGAATCAAAAGACATAGAACTACGTCTTATACTCCACATCAAAATGGAGTTGCTAAAAGGTTGAATCGGTCTCTAATGGAGAAAGCAAGAAGCACGTTGAGTAGTGCTGGACTGGAATAAAAGTTTTGGGTAGAAGCAGTTGCTACAACATGTTACCTATTGAACTGGTCACCTACAACAATGTTAGTAGACAAGACACCTAAGGAAGCATGGTCAAGTAAGAAACCTTCTCTAAGACACATTCGTGTGTTTGGTTCAAAGGCATATGCACATGTGCTTGATGTTAAAAGATGTAAATTGGATAACAAAGTAGTCAAATGTATTTTCATTGGATATGGAGTTAGAGTTAAAGGCTACATGCTTTCGAATCCTAAGACTAGAAAGCTTGTGTACAATAGAAGTGTCATCTTCTGAGAGTTGAAACCTATGTCTATAGATAAACCAACAGAGAAGGAAAAAGAGAAGGATGTGGTTGAATTTCCACTAGGAGAAGAAGTGACAACTCTAGATGTACCTGAAGATGAGAATGAAGAGAGTTCAAGTAGCT
The DNA here is from genome assembly GCF_030272615.1 of Cryptomeria japonica. Taxonomy (NCBI): domain Eukaryota; kingdom Viridiplantae; phylum Streptophyta; class Pinopsida; order Cupressales; family Cupressaceae; genus Cryptomeria; species Cryptomeria japonica. The sequence goes on along the minus strand of NC_081414.1, from coordinate 230,255,039 downwards.
CTTAAAGTTCAAAAGAAGAACAAAATGAAGCCTCACCACAAGTGTTAAGAAGATCCACACAAGAGAGGTGACAAACTTATAGGTTTACCCCAGATAGGTATAATTTTTCAATGTTGAATGTAAATTGTGCCTATGCTTTACTTGCTGATGATGATGAGCCTAGGACTGTAAAAGAAGCCATGGATATGTCAGATTCAGATTCTTGGTTGGAAGCCATGAATGATGAAATGAAATATTTGGACAAGAATGGAACATGGAATCTAGTATCCTTGCCTAAAGCCAGAAAGCCGGTAGGCTGTAAATGGGTTTTCAAAAGGAAGTATGGTCCAAATGGCAGCATTGACAAGTACAAGGCCAAATTGGTCGCGAAGGGGTATTCTCAAAAGGAAGGTATTGACTATGGAGAAATCTTCTCTCTTGTAGCTAAGCTGACATCTATTAGATTTCTTTTGTCACTTGCAGTTGCATATGATTGGGAAGTCGGGAAAATGGATGTGAAAACAACATTTCTTCATGGGGACCTTGAAGAAGAAATCTATATGTCCCAGCCTGAGCACTTTGTGAAAAAGGGTAAAGAACACTTGGTATTTAAACTAAAGAAGTCTCTTTATGGTTTGAAATAGTCTTCTAGAATGTGGTATCAAAAATATGATACATTTGTGTTGTCCTTGGGATTTGTGAGATCAAAAGACGATCATTGTGTGTACTAGAAGGTTGAAGATGATAAGATCCTTATTATTGCTTTGTATGTTGATGACATGTTGTTCCTTGGAAATAAAAAAGGTATGATCTTAGACTTGAAGTCCCAATTATCTTTGAAATTCGTAATGAAATATTTGGGGTCAGCAAACTACATTCTGGCAATGGAAATCAAGAGGGACAGGTCTAAGAGAAAACTCTGGCTTAGCTAGAGAAAATACATCACTAGTGTTCTTGATAAGTTTAATATGTGTGACTGTAAACAATAGGTTGTTCCTATTTTGCAGGGAACCAAACTATCTGTGCATGACCGTCTGAAATCTCCAGAAGAGATAGATGACATGAAGAGTATACCTTATGTATGCAAAGGTTTGTACAAGACTAGACATTGCCCAACCAGTGGGAGTATTAAGAAGATTTATGTCAAACCCAGGAAGACTGCATTGGGATGCTATAAAGAGATTTTTCAAATATCTGAAGGGTACTTCAAACTTTGCATTATGTTATCATGGTAATCTGAATGATTCAAAGAGAACTCTCAGCATTTGTGGTTATGCAGATTCTGATTGGGCAGGGAACATTGACAGCAGAAGATCCACCAGTGGATACATTTTTGTTCTGAATGGTGGAGAAATAAGTTGGATGAGCAAGTGACAGTCTATAGTTGCTTTGTCCACTATAGAGGTAGAATACATGACAATCACACATGCTTGTAAAGAAGTTGTTTGGCTCAGGCATTTGAGTACAAATATTGGTTTTGATGCAGGGCAGGTTGAAGTGAGGAGTGATAGTCAAAGTTCTATATGTTTAGCGAATAATCCTACATACCATTCCATGTCTAAACACATAGATGTGCAATTCCATTTTGTGCGTGACATGGTAGAAGATGGGAAGGTTAATCTGAACAAGGTAGACACTCAGGAAAATGTTGTGGACGCATTAACAAAACCGTTGAGCACTCACAAGTTTAGGTGGTGTTCTAACTTGATGTGTCTCAGTACCCATCCCTCTCTATAATGTTTAAAATGTGCCCAAATGGTCTAGTGAATTCCTCATCAAGTGGGAGTTTGTTGGAATTATGCCTCTAATTCACTTGACCTTTGTTCATACTGATCGGGTTAACTTTGGCTGATGAAATAGTGTGAAGAAAATTTGTGAACTCTATCGGTATAACCTTTGTCGATGAACTCGACATATCAGAGCTCGGAGTAGCAGGTTTGAGGTCATTCTGATGACCTGACGAAGTCATCTTTGGTCATCGGGGTAGCATCGATTATCGGATGGACGAAAGGATAAAAGAATTATAGTTTAGATCCAGATCCAATGGTCATCGCTTTACCGCTATGGAAAGATGAATGTATGTTATTTCCTAGAACTTAGCGACCATGGTGGTGCCCGACATAAGTGAGTGGTCCAGGCGAGATAAGGGTCATGTAGATCGAAGATGATCGAACGACGATCAAGGTTGATCCAATGGTGGTCATTATGTCACGATGGGAAACTTCTCGTTAGTATATTCTTCACGACATGGTGACCAAGTGGTGGGACCCAACAAGAGAGTGACTAAGGCGAATTAAAGGCTGAGCATATCGAAATGATCGGGCAGTGATAACAGAAGATCCGATGGTGGTCGCTAGGTTGCGATGGGAAATTGCTCGTGAGACTTTCCATTGTGACCCAACGACAAAGAAGAATTTCGGGCGGATAGTGAGGCTGTGCTAAGATGTCAGAGAAGGAACCCCGAAACCAATCAGGGGGTGCCACATGGTGGAGTGCAGAGAGAAAGATCAGACGTTTGGGATAGCTGATTGTTTGTCTTGCCGATACCCGATGGAATTGCCTTCGGCGATCAGGCCTGTCATCGGCCATCAGAGATGTATCTTTGAAGCTACTCTGATACTTGATGGAGTTGACTTGTCTGAGCTAGTGTTTTTGAATACGAACTAGTTCGATTCCTAGATGCATGTGGGATAATTGTTTTCTTACGAATGTAGATCGACGCAGACAGTTAGATGTCTAACCGATTGGTGCAAACTGACAGTTGAACGATCAACATGAAAATGTATATGAAGCCAAGAGGAGAATCGAACATTGTAGTTGTTCTGATGATAAGCCATATACTATGGTGTGTAACCAAAGTGATTAGAGTGAACATTTGTGTTGTGATAACAAACTTTATTGTAAAGTTTCTTTGCTGAGAATAAAGTGATCTTGTTATCGGTGGTGGGTTTTTTTCCCAAAAGGGTTTCCCACGTAAATTCATGGTGTTTATCTCTATGTATGTTTGAATTCTGACATTGTCTCTATTTCGTATATGCTAATCTTAGTATTCTATAAAGTTATAAAACACACTAGTCTTGTTTCCCTTGCAAATTGACATTAGGGAAGCATTTTTTCACACTGTGTTTTCCTTACTTACTGGTTTAGAGTTTTCCATACCAAATTTCTTCAATAGTTCCTTCAAGTAATTTGTTTGACATATGAATATACCTTTATCAGTCTATGAAATTTGCAATCCTAAAAATAATTTTATCTCCCCAATCATAGACATTTCAAATTCTTCATGCATCTTATTAGCAAAGTCTTTACACAATCCATCTTCTCCTTCAAAAATGATGTCATCAACAAAAAGTTCAATAAACAAGATGTCTTCATTAGTCACTTTGAAATATAAGTTGTTGTCAGCATTACCTTTAGTGTAACCAAGCTTCAAAAGATATTTGTCCAATCTAGCATACCAAGCTCTAGGAGCTTGCTTCAATCCATACAAAGCTTTCCTTAATCTGCAAACCATATCTTTATCATTTGTCAATGAAAATTCATCAGGATGTTCAATGTAAACTTCCTCTTGAAGATCACCATTTAGAAATGCACATTTTACATCCATTTGATATACTTTATAGTTCTTGTGAGCTGCAAATGCAAGAAATAATCTGATTGCCTTAATTCTAGCTACCGGTGCAAAAGTTTCATTGTAATCAATTCCCTCTTTCTATGAATATCCTTTACATACTAATCTTGCTTTATTCCTGATTACCTTACCATCTTCATTAATTTTATTTCTGAATACCCATTTAGTTCCAATTACATTTTTGTCTTTAGGCCGGGGAACCAATGTCCATGTATTGTTCTTTTCAATTTGTTCTTTCATCTTCCATAGCTTTAATCCAGTGTGTATCTTCACATGCCTCAATAATAGATGTTGGTTCAATTTGAGAAATTAAACATACCTCTTCATTTGCCAATCTTCCTCTTGTCATAACACCTTGATACTTATTCCCAATTATCTGACTTTTAGAGTGATTCAGTCTTACATACCTGGGTGTGTTCACTTGTTGTTGCTCTTTAGTCACTGTGGAATTATCTGATGATGCTAGTGTGACTAGATCCACATTCTATACCGGTACACTCTATATAGGTTCATTTATGATCATCTCAACTGCCGGTTCAGAATCTATAGACCTTGAATTTTCTGTAAATTGTTCATCTATCTTAACATTTGCACTCTCATGATTTTCTGCAATCTTTTATTAAAACATCTATATGCCTTGCTCTTAGATGAATAACCAAGAAATATTCCTTCATCACTTCTAGGATCAAATTTACCAATATACTCATCTCTCCTAAAATAATAATTTGCTTCCAAATATTCTGAAATAATTAAGAGTAGGAGTATTACCAAACCATAGTTCATAAGGGGTCTTACCGGTTTCACCTTTGATGTGAACTTTGTTAAAAGTGTAGACCATTGTATTCACTACTTCTCTCCAGTACACACAAGGTATATTTGCTTCTAATATCATGCTTCTAGCTGCATCTAGAATAGTTATGTTCTTCATTTTCACAGCTCCATTTTGTTGAGGTGTCTGGGGTGTTGATAGTAGTCTTCTAATTCCATTCACTTCACAGAGTGTATTAAAATCCTTAGATGTAAATTCACCTCCTTGATCTGATCTTAAACATTTGATTTTCTTACTGATTTCATTCTCTACCATTGCCTTGAATAATTTGAATTTCCCAAAAGCTTCTGATTTTTCCCTGAGAAAAGTAACCCAGCACATTATAGAATAGTCATCAATGATTAGCATAAAGTATCTATCTCCCTATAGACTTCTTGTTCTTGCCGGACCACACAAGTCAGTATGGATTAAATCAAGAACGTTATTAGATTTCTCAGAAATACTTTTAAATTTTTTTCTAACTTGCTTTCCCATTTGACATTCCTTACATACCGGATTATGAGGTTTTACAATCTTAGGTAAATCCCTTACTACCTTAGATGAACTAATCTTTATAATGCAATCAAAATTCACATGATAAAGTCTCTTATTCCATACCAACTATCATCAATATGTGCAATCAAGCATGTCTTTTCATTGTTGTTCAAATGAAAGATATTACCTCTAGTCTAATTACTGGTTGCAATCTACAAACTAGTTCTATTCATAATTTTACATTTATTATTCTTGAACTGTAACTGAAATCCCTTTTCAACTAATTGACCAACACTCAAAATGTTATGCTTCAAACCTTCAACATAGTAAACATTGTCATTATTGTGCTTACCATCAAAAGATATAGTTCCTTTTCCTTTGATCAAACAAGCTTTATCATCCCCAAATATTACTAAACCTCCATTATATTCCTGAAAAGATAAGAATTTACTTTTATCACCAGTCATATGATGTGAACATTCGAAATCTATAATCCATTAATCCTTTTCTTCAATTTTAGTTGCCATGGCCTGCTCTACCAGTGGAATAGTAGGTGCTGGTTGATCTTGTTTTATTGCAACAAAACCCCATCCATTGCCTGCTGGTTCTTCATTAGAATCATCAGTAACTCCTTCATCAACATAGTAACATGATTTGTCTCTAATCTTCTTAAATCCGTATCTCTAATATTCAAGGTTAGTCTTATATGTTCTTTTAGCTTCTTCTCTTAATCTTGCATGTCTATCAGGACATCTAGATGCCATATGACCAACTTCATTGCAGTTAAAACATTTAAATGGACCCTTACCTTCATACTTACTTCCAATAGGACCTTTAGGCATTTTCCTTGCAAATAGTGCTTCAAGTTCTTCCAATTCTTCATTTTCCTTCCTGATATCTTCAAGTTCTCTTGCATAAAGTGCTTTCCAATTAGATTTATTAGATGATGATGATGATGTTGTAGATGATGATGCTTTGAAGGCTAAATCTGTCTTAATTGTAGCAACATGACCAAATTCCTCAAGCTCAAATGCTAAAAGTTTTCCAACCAAGGTATCTCTAGATACTGATGTATTAGGCATTGTTCTCAACTCATTAATAGCAGTTACTTTCATTGTTGTATGCCGGTGGCAATGCTCTTAAAACTTTAGAAACAATTTCATCTTCAATTAAGGAACCTCCACAACATTGTATTCCCAAAACAATTTCATTTACCCTTTCCATAAAAGCAAAAATTCTTTCATCTTCTTCCATTTTATGATTTTCATACCTGACCCAGAAGCATTCCAGTTTTGCAATTTTGACAGTGGTGTCTCCTTCATTCAATGTATCCAATTTATCCCAAATAGCTTTAGCAATAGATCGATTTGATAATCCCATGATTTCCTGATTTGACAATACGCTCAGAAGTGCTTCTCTTACTTTGCAGTCATTTTCCATGTCTTTAGCCAATGTTGGTGGATGAGGTTGATTCGGTAAATGAGCAACATAGCCATTCTTTGTAACATCCCATATTTCTCTTCCAATGCAATTCAGATGTGTCTCCATTCTGATCTTCCATATACCATAGTTAGTTCCATCAAGTTTTGGACTGTCCTTCCTAAATTTTTTTTTGCCATAGAATCTCCTCAAGCTATTAAACTTTTGAAAAAAGAGGACTTAGATTTGATACCAATTGTTAGGACCCAGAGGCAACTGAGAGGGGGGGGGGTCTGAATCAGTTGTCTATTAATTTTAACCCAAATATAACTTAATCAAACTTGATACTTAATACCAGTAAACCAAACTTAATACCGGTTGACAGATTAGCAGTTAATATTAATACCGGTGAAACTCAATGCATAAAACAGAAAGAGAAACAACATCCACAACGCATAACACATATATTTGTACGTGGAAGCCTTGTAAGAGGAAAAACCATGGTGGGAAACCTTACCCACAATTAGATGATACTACTGCAGATAGTATGTGTATACAAATGGGGTCTGCACATGCAAAAAGGGCAACTGCCTAGAGCTCACTGCTCAATCACAAAATAGGAGTCACACTGACTACAATTGGATGGTTAAATCTAATGATAATGTACTTCTCAAAGTAGCATCTCCAATGCTGGATTCAGTACCGATTAAGCTCTAATAATCACCTTCAAACCTTCCTTGAACCTTCTCTATGGGATGCTCATACGATCTTCAATATTCGCACATACCATGTTACAATACCATAACCATATATCATCTCATGTCATCTCACAAATGAGATCTTACATATATACCAAAACCTAGGACCAAATGTGTAGGTCAGCTAACTAAGAATATTACAATTAAATCAATTAAAAATAAGTCAAGATGAGATGCATCATGTCGGCTCAATACATTTACAACAGTATCCAATTAATTAAATCATCTCCATAACGTGTTGTGCTGATCTAGAATAGATAATGCATGCCGATCCATAACCTAGACCAATTTGTCGGTAACAACAAATATGTCAACCCGATTAGAACAATAATTAAAATACCAAAACCAAGTGTCCAAACCATGTCTTCGACATAACCAAGTGATCTCCAGATGATAACAAGTCATCCTCAGTGCCGATGAACAATATAACCTGTCGGTGAACAATATACTGGTGACTGTGCATAAGTCACTGAACTTGTTGGTGAACATAATATGCCAGTTCAACATAACCAAATATCTCTAGAAGGATAAGTGTTGACATAAATGACAAAACCAATGCAGCACATCCATAATACCAACACAAACTTGTTAAAAATCAAAGGGGCTAGGCCTCGCGGTGGGCGCCAATTAATGTGATGCTAAAAATGTGGTATATAGAAGGCATCCACATATAATGAGACAATAAAATGTAATTGAAAAGCTTAATTAAAAACTAGATTAGAAATGCAAACCATAAGCCTTCCTTGAAATGTCCCTTTTTTCTCTATTCTTGAGGACCTTGAAGGTGTTGGATTGATTGGCTCTCGATAGAGCAATGACCTCCAAAGTGGCAACTCAAGAATTGAGTAGCTATTTGATCATGATGGACTATGAAGATGATATGAAATGCATGATTTAAGAAACTAGATTAACATGCTATGATTAATCCAAAAGCTAATTGCAAGATAATTGATATGCAAATTGCCTATAGCAATGATGCTAAGAATATGAATGCAAGGGATCCTTATTGCTCCTAAATGGGGGATATTTATAGGAATTCCAAGGCCAAAGCTGAGGTGGCAGGAATCAACGGTCCAGATCTGATCTGAAGATATCAAGGGCCAAGATTGAGGAAGTTGGAGAAGAGGTTGGAGGAAGGGATACTTATCATCTCTATGGTGACAAGTGTCAAGGAGCCTTGCTCATGAGAGGGCAAGTGTCCAAGGGAGGAGACACGTGGCAAAAGTGCCATGTGTCTCAAGGAGAGAATATCCACACCATGGGAGGTTAGGATAAGGTTAGTTAAACCCAGGATTAGGTGGAATGGGTTAGGTTGGGGGATGGTTAGGTTAGGTGGTTAAAAGTTAGGAGCCATGTGCTCATTTGAATTTAGGAATTCAAATAATTGGAAAGTGATAATTAATCTCAACAAACTTGAGTTTGTTAATCTTAATTAGGGATTAGAAGAATTGATTTATATGGGGGGACATTAATTAATTTAGAATTAATTAATCAAAGGGGGATATGAAATAAACTATATAAATAAATCATGTAGATTTATTTACTAGTAGATGAATAGAGAAATTAATTAAATTGCTTATGAATTCAATTAATTGAGAAGGGGAATTAATCAAATAATTGTGTATTTAATTAACTATCTCCAGACCATTTTTAGGTGTATACTGTAAGGATTGAAAGGCTTTTGGTATGTGCTCAGTTATTACTTTAATCTTACCAGAAGGGCTCGCTTCATTTTCAATCATACACTCTGGGACCAATCTGTGTAGAATAGTGATTGACTGATCTATAATCCCCTTGTCCTTGGTTCCCTCCTTCATTAGTTTTTGAGAAGCCATCATCATCAGTTTTGTTGGACTCATCTATGTGATGGCTTTCTTTTCTATTAGAGAAGTGTCAATTGTCAATAATGATGTGTCAACAACTAGTTCCCTGTCACATTCCCCTATTTTCTTTGATGATTTATCCTTTATTACCTCCTCACTTGCACTGGTGGCTTCGCCACTTGGTGCAATTTGTGCAACTACCGGTTCCTCTCTAGGAACAATATCCTCAACCTATACATTACTATCCGGAGGACAATCATCCTCAATGTTAGTATCTTGTATAATATTCTTAGTATTAACCAGTGTTTCAGTATTTGTCTCTACATTTGTGTTTACTAGTGGCTCAATTTCCACTATCTTGATATTTTTCAAAATTGAGGGTGGAGTACTCATGATCCCTTTTCCTTTCCCTTCAACCGGTGTATCTACAGTATCTATCTTGGTCTCTAGTGAAGTAAAGAATCCTCTGTATTCTCCCAAAAATTTAATCGAAGATTTCTAAGTTTCCTCTATTACTTCATTCATTCTACCTAGAATGAGACTTGTTATCCTATGTTTTCTATTAAAAACCTTTCTATCTACAACCTCAATTGTCTTATCCATTTCATCTGGAGTTATGCTAACATAGATAGCTAAAAGTTATTGCATTTTAATGTTCTTATCCTCTTGTATATCGAATAACCTTCTAGTATCTAACATGTTATATAACTCAAATGGTATTTGATTTTCTATCTCTATTAAGGCTTTCTTATAAATATCTAAGTATAACAGAACTGCTTCCTCTACCTCTAAATGCTCATCAACCTCTAATTTGTCATAATAAAACTCAACATTCTTCAACATGCCATCTTTAGTTATTTCATCAACAATTTCTGCACAAGTTTTGGGTGTAACCTTACCAAAATCAGTGTCATCCTTCTTCTTCCTCTTGACAGTACCAGATGCAGCTGTAGGTGTAGCTTTGGGTGCTTTCTTCTAAGCTAGTAACTTGTTTGTGACCTTTCTAACTGGTTGCTTCTTTTCTTTTGCCTTAGGTTCTTCTGGTTTTTTCCTAACAACCCTCTTGAAGGCTAATGGTATGTCATCCTTTGATTCAGAATATGTAGTAACAGGTTCAATGTGAATTACCAGATCCTTCCTCTTTCTCTCTTTCTTAGAGAAAACATCAATAAGTTCCTTTATGTCCTTAGACACCTCCTATACAAATTTTTTTTCTTTTCCTTCTTGTTTTTCCTTTCTACTCCAGTTGAACCATGTTTCAACCTCTTGAGTCTTCTGTTGTGCAGTTCCATAGGGCTTCTTTGCCTCATCTATTTCTGCATCAATTAGCATTTTCGCATAGGCATCAAGAATCTGTGCATCTACCTCATATCCTATTTCCTCTATCCAAATCTTCTGTGGCTTGACTACCTCCATGAGAGTGACATCCTTCTTAACCATAATACATATGTCGGTAGAGTATTTCTCTACTATATGCTCATGTATTCTTATCCTAGACCTCATAGATTTTTGAAAAGCCTTGAAATAACCCCATATCTTATCATCTCTTTGACCTCCTAGTGCAGTAATTGATTGTTTTAGCTGTCTTCCTACTGGGATGTCAAAAGCTCATTTCTTCCTATCAGAACTGGGTGTATCATTTAGAAAGTATAACATTAATAAGACTAACAAATTTACATACCTGAAGGTACCTTTCTTCTCACCTTTAATCTTTCCTAAGTTGATCAATAACTCTTCAAGCATCCACTTGCAAAGATCTAACTTTACATTTTCTCTCATCATCTTGTATGTAGCCAAAATACATGAACTGGAAACAAAATTTAGTCAGTTTGACTGAGTTACCTTGTATCCTATAACCATGCTTCCAAACTTGATGTCAGTGTCGGTGATAGTTCTCACTTTCATCAATCTCTTGTCACATGTGGCACTAGTGATCTACCTCATGAAGTTGTTTGACACTTTCTTATCCAGATGTTGCCCTACCGATGGTAAACCTACAATTGCCTAGATGGATTTCTTAGTGATCTTATAAGATCTATCCAGACATATGAATTCCCCATGTACTCTTCTCTAGTACATATCTGATTATTTCATCCCCAAACTCTGAAATATCCAGAATATCTATAAACCCTAGATCTTCAATGTGTTGATATGTTGGTTTGATCTTTCCAAATTCTCCCATTAGTTCCTTCATATACATTCCCTTGATCTCTGAAGTTCCTAAGTCCTCTATATGATAATGAATGTATGCCCTAACATCTTCTACATACACCACTCTCTCCAGAACGTGAGAAAATGTTCCAACCAAATCTTACTTGGTAGCCACATGTGGATACTGCTTGAAAATTGGCCTAGGGTAGTCCTTAACCTCCAATATAGTTGGATTTACAACAAAAATAGGAACATAAGATGATACCGCTTCCATGTTTCAAGAAGAATACCTTTTGATTGCTCTTGGTGAAAATCGTCAACAATTTCTTCCAGACGCCGATGTGATTGCTCAAGGAGAAATTTGATTGCCTCTGAATATCCTCTAATTGCACTTAGTCACTCTGAATCGCTTTGAAATAACTCTGAATGCAAGGTGATTAACAATGAAGTGTATTCGACCTTTTATCCATCAACAAAAACCCTAATCTTCCATTGACATAAATGACTGTCGGTGAAAGATATCGGATCTCACTCAGAACATATCCATGCCAGATAATCTTCTCCAATATCTAGAACATCTTCTAGATCCTCTTCCCGGGGCATATTCATCATCTTCATTAATTTTTCCTACCCATAAGGCATCTCCCTTGGTTACCGGATGAGCTCACTGTTGGTGCAAGAGCAACCTCTTTTGTCAGATAGGTAGCCGGGACATTCCCATTTGATGATTGCTCTTTAGTCTACCTAACCCATCTCTGAGTGTGATCATGTTGGATTTCATTAACCTTCTCTTTTCCTTTTTCATTTGATCCTTCATTACTAACTGGTGGATTTTTGCTTCTATAGAACTCAGCAATATGTCCAATTTCATTGCATGCATAACATGTAACATTACTCTTTTGAATTACTTTGCTAAAACTGGTGAAATTGCTTGACCTTCACTGATTAGCCATATGTCCAAATTTTCCACAAGCATAGCATTTTACATTCATTCTGCAATCTTAAGTCTTAAGACAAATTTTATTGCATTTAGAACATTTACCTGGAGCATAATCAGGGTTCTGATTTGCTCTGTTTCTACATTGCCTAGCCATGTGACCAAATTTATTGCAAACAAAACATCTACCATTGAATTTATAAGCATTGAATTTTCTTACCGGTGCCTTATGGTTTTGATCTTCATTAGAAGTACCAGAACTCTGTCCTTGCTCAAATCCAAGTCCACTGGTATCTCCAATTTGCCTCTGTCTCTTCAATAAATCATCAAGGTGTGCTGAGATGATCTTGAATTTTTCTTTGTACTCACTTACATCAGTTAAATATTCTCTTATTATTATCATTTATCTCTAAAGCTCTTGCTCATTCTTCAGGGATTATACCAAATTAGTTCTCAACATATCATTTTGATGAATCAACCTACCACATTCTTCAAACTTGTTCTTCAAGAATACAACAAGATTTTATTCCTTTTTCTTTCTATCCTCAATCTCCTTAGACATCCTCATAGTTATAGCATGCATTTCATTCTTCATAACCATGTTCTCTTGACTCAATTTCTAACATTGTTCCTTAAGTGCATTTTTCTCTTTATCATCTTGATTTTGCAAAAGTTCCTTCCTCCTAGCTTAAACAGATGATAGCCTCTCTTGTAGGACAAGAATGAATTCTTTAGCAGAATTCAACTCATCTCGTAGATTTAAGTTCTTCAATCTTTTAGCATCATAATCTTCAAGTGCCATCTCAAGCTGCTTCTCCAAAGCCATTTTCAATGATTCTAGTTTCAAGATCTTCTTCAAGCTGTTAAACTTCCTCTGAGGCACAAGACTCTGATACTAATTGTTGGAAACCAATAACACTGAGGGGAGGGGGGGGGGAGGTGAATCAATGTTATACCAAAAAAGTAGATTTTAGCCTTAACAAAACATTCATGCACCAGCTGGTATATTAGTATAAACAGAATTGAAAGAAGTAAAGCAACCAATAAGCCAAAAACATAAATGAGAATGATAACACAGATTTATACGTGGAAAACCTCAATGAGGAAAAACAATGGTGGGATTTGTGACTCACAATATCAATCCACTAGCCATATGAAGAGATATTACAATATATAAGGGGCCTCTACTTGTAGGAAGGCTTACAACCTAGAGCACAATGCTCAATCACAATAGGAGCCTCACTGACTACATAAAATTCCAAACAACAATCTAGAGAAGTGTGAACTACTAAGATAACATCTTCTATGCTAGAATACAGTTCCAGTTTAAGCTCTATCTATTCTGGTTGAAACCCTAAACCTCTTTACCAGAATAACCCTTACAATAAATTCCTCACATACATAATCTCTCTAAGTAATTTCATATTACATTACATCCATATATCCATCACCACTTCTATTCTAAAAATGGTCTAATCTTAACTGACCTATATACCATATATAAATTTATGCCTTATGTCGGCTTACAAAGGTATATACAATATCAGATTACATGTCGGCCATATAACATAAATAAATAAACATTAAAACAAGTTTCCAATGCCGGCTCCAAGATAAGTCAACCTCCAATACCCATAACCTTTACTATACCATGTCAGCCTGCATTGTTAGTGACCAAAGAAATCTTCTATCCTGCCGGTGTAGAATCTGTGAAGTACCTGTCAGTACACCATATGAAGCCGAAACCCAAAAACATGTTGCCATCAATGACAACATAGTGAAACCAACCAATAGAGTGTCAATTTCCAACAATTTCATGGTCAGTGATGCTCACCCATTAGGAGAACCTAACCAGTTTGTGAAAGGTGTTCAGTCAAATAGGTCTAATAGCCCTATTAGGTCTATTAGTGTAGTACCAGTTGGGATATCTGCAAGTTGATCTAGTATAAAAAATTGAGGTATTGTTGAGAACTCCTAAAAGGGTATATGAAAATATAATTTGTTTGCCTTGATCCTCAGGGTGTCAAAAATTATCATTCAATTCCTTCAAATGGAGGCCTAATAGCAATTAGTTCAATTTTTGGGCAAGTGAGTCAAAATTTGATGTTCTGGTGGATCTAAACCATGAAATCCTATTTCATTTGTGTTAAGGTGTTGTGAGAACACCCCTCCAAGGATCGTTGTGTTGATTTAGTCAAGTGAGCCATTCAAACCCTAAAGCCTAGTAGTAGCCCACTCATGTATGTAAGGGTGTGGGTAGTCACACAAGAACTTGAGAAGTATTAGTTGTTTGTAAGTGGACATAGTGGAGCCTTGGGGGTTTTCCAAGGTTTTTTTTGGTGTCATTGAACCATTTCTTGACTTGGTGTTGTGTAAGGATCATTGGAATTAGGGATTATCGATTGAGTTTGTATGCCTTAGAGATTGGCTGGTTCAAGGTTAACCTCCTTCTGGTCTATTGTCTCCTCATCATATTCCCATCATGTGTGAAAACTCAAGTGAAATCAATATATCAAAGAACCCTATCATGCATTCTAGGACAAAGCACATTGCAATCAAATATCATTTTCTCAGGGAAAAAGTTGCAGAGAAAGAGGTAAAAGTTGAATATGTGTCCACCGGTAAACAAATTGCTAATATTTTCACTAATCCCCCTGCCTAAGGACAACTTTGAATATTTGAGATAGAAATTGGGTGTTCTTCCACCCACCTTTAGCTCCTAAAAGTTTTTGTGTAGTCTGTGGTTTAGAGGGAGAATATTGTTTTACACTTTCTGCCTTGGAACCTCATGTACAGTCTCAGGGGGAGTTCCAAATTTTTATAAGTAGTATTGGCACTGCTTTTATATTTTAAGAATAGTTCATCTAGCTACAGGCAGCAACGGTAGACCAATATGAAGATATGACATCTTTCAAGAAGTTGTCAAGGAAATTTTTAATGTATTGTAGATGTGTCATGATTGAAATTGGAAGTTCTATTCATGGCTATAGAAAATCAAAGGGAGAGAGCATGAGAAGTTGATAGTTAGTTCTTTCACCCTTTGCCATTATTATCAAAGGGGGAGAAATGGTCTATAAGTATATGCACTGTGAGTGTCTGTGAATGTGTTGACATCAATGCCAAAGGGGGATATTGGTGGAATTATTGTCATTGATGTCAAGGATTTCAAGAGGTTGCAAAGAAACAAGCAACAGT
Source organism: Cryptomeria japonica (assembly GCF_030272615.1). NCBI lineage: Eukaryota > Viridiplantae > Streptophyta > Pinopsida > Cupressales > Cupressaceae > Cryptomeria > Cryptomeria japonica. The sequence goes on along the minus strand of NC_081414.1, from coordinate 230,239,843 downwards.
TGTGCATAATACGAAGACATGAGAAGACATGTGAAGCACATAACACTTCGTTTACGTAGTCATGCATGCAATTGCACATAACACAACATGTTATGCTACAAGGGCCTCATTCAAGTTCATTATTTCCACATGTCGGCAGCAGCCTGGAGTTACATGTTGGTGAGGTGTACATGTAAGACCTCTTTGGTACATCAATTGTCGCACTTAGCAGGGAAGTCCTCTGTATTTAACTAAGTCCTGAGTTGGGGATGGTGAGCCATGATTTCCATGTGGTAGCAGTTGTTTGGTTCACATGAGTATTCGAATGAAAAAAAAGAGATTGTGTGGGATAACATTTTAACGAAGATAAGGCCATTCACAACTACCCTGCAACGTTGAAAAGAGAGATGCACTAGTTCTATGGGATAAGAGTTTCATTGAGGTTAAAGACCCCTTGCTATCCTGCGACGTGATGAAAAAGAGTTTTGTGACCGTGTGGGACAAGAAAGAGTGAAGGGAAATGTATTCCCCACCATCCTGCACCACTGATGACCAAAGAAAATTGGTCATGCTGGATATAAAATAGATGAAAAGATAGGGGCTCCCCGCTGTCCCACGCCATCAAGATAAGAGATGCAACAATTATGTAGGGCAACACAAGAAGAAGCAAGAGATGCATCCCGCTATCTCACAGTGCTAAGAAGCATAAGGTGATGGTCATGCAGGATGAGATAGTGATGTGAGAGAAGGATCCCGCTATCCCACAACTTGCAAAGGGATGAAAAGAGGATCATGCAGGGTAAATGAAGACAGAGAACAACCAAGTCTCTTATCCCGCATGGGTTAAGAGGTCATGCCGAATGTCATGCAGGCTAACAAAAGGAGAAGAGAGACACGTCCCCCACTATCCTATGATGTCAAATACCATAAGTTAGAACTCTTTCGGGGTAAGATAAATTAAATAATTGTGCATCCCACCAGCCTACATGGGTAAAGAGGGTTCATAAATGATGATGCTGGATAATGAAGGAAAGAATGAGGTAGTTTGACTGGATAGATAGTCCACATGGTGGTTGACCATGGTTGACCAGGTGACTTGGATGTCAATAAAGAATAATTTTGATGACATTTGTGCATATCGATAGGCACAAGGGTTTTACATGGAAGCTGATTGAATTTGACCAAGTAGTCTAGATGAAGAAAATAGAGACATGTGGCTCCCTGTGGTCGAAGAAGATATTAGATACACAAAATTTAGTGACAATGGAGGTAGTTGTCGATCTTTTCAGGGTAGGTCGATAGAGGATGGAGAATGTATTAATGGCGACCGAGTTGGAGGTTGGTTGTGTGGCTCGAGGAAGAATTCCTGATCTCTTCGGGCAGAGAAATATTACTAAACTTAGTAATCTAAGTACAAAGAACTATTTGAAGAAAGATATGATGCATTTACTATAGGCAAAAAATATGAGATCATATTTAGGCTAGAAAATAAAATATCCAGAAGTGTAGATCTTTAAGACAACCGACTTAAATAAAATATTTAAGATTGCAGTAGAGGAAAAATTTGATGTGTACATAGTTGATCGAGTCTAGTAGTAAATGTAATGAGATTTGACATTGGTAGGTGTGGCTATTGAGACACAGATAGAGGTGGAAATAGACATATCTAAATGAGTCGACTATAATTGATTGAGTTTATCAAAATGTGGAGAATAGAGAGTGTGTTGTTGATGCCGAGTGAAATTAGAGAAATCTACAGAAGTAAATAGAGAAAGAACAGAGAAGTTTGAAAGGTGAAGCTGTAGAAGAGAGAAGAAAAAAACTAGACAAAGGAAGAACTTCAACAGGAAGAGAAATTAATTCTCAAGATATGAGAAATTTGTGAGTGGTACAAAACTCATTTGTAACAAGGTTTTATCACTGCATTGTAAAATTTAAAAATCATTGTAAATCTCTGAGTGGGTACTCAGAACAAGGGTAGGTTCTCCTTTAAGTAGGTTCTCATAAAATCAAGGGTTGGTGCCATAAACATTGTAATTTTTTATTCATTGTGAGGTTGGATTGGAGTAGTAGACTCTAACAACATTTCCTGGTGAGGTTTTTTCCCTTGTGGGTTTTCCTTGTAAATATGGTGTTGTGGTTTGATTTTTATTTGTGTGTGTGTATTCTTAATTAATTTGCAGTTTCAAGATTTGCACACATAGTTCAAATTTTTAAAATACACTGATTCACGCCCTCTTAGTGTCTATTTGTCTTCTTCATATCAATTTATGGTATGAATCAGGGTTACATCCTTGATTTACACATAAAAGGACCGATGTCAGAGATGTAATCCTTGTATACCTAAAAAGATGTTAGTGATCAATTAATAACTAAATAAACAAGCATACCAATGAAACATTACATATGAAAGATAAAACAAGTTAAACCAATATCCTCTCAAAACCATTCTATTGTTCTCTATCTCATAGGATTCCTCGAGTCATGGTTGCTCTCAGATCATTGAGCAACTGACCTTTAGAATGACAAATTCAAGAACGAGTGATATGTGATAGAAATAATCTATATGCAATACATTCTAGATCTATAAGATTATAACAAAGCTAGCTATGATGAAGATTATGTTATGATAAAGAAACTAAACATGTTATGATATTGATATTATGCTATAATAACATGCTATGCTAATAATAAAAATGCTTCTAAATGCTTAAGCTTATGATTGGGACAAAGAGGCAAAATAGAGATTTCGAGACTAAGACTTGGTGATCTCTCACAATGAAGAAGCGAGCCCTATTTATAAAAGAAATAGGGAATTAGATGGTTAAGATTTAATTATCTTAACAAGGGCTAGGATTGAATGATCCTCAATCCATGTGATGCTTTCAACCGAATCTCATGTTGACAAGTGTTAATATGAGAAGGATTGAGATGGGAGAGAAGAGACATTAAATGCTTGAGGAGACATGAGGGTCACCCTAGGAGGGTTTGGTTAGGGTTGAGTTAGTGGATAAAACTTTTATCCAAAGGATAAACTCTTGTGCAAGAGTTAAAGGGAAAAACATGGTCGAAGCAATGAATTCTTGAAGAGACCCATGAGTTAAAAAGGATGGTTAAGTTAGATGAAAGTCTTTGTAGTGCCATAAAATTGCGAGACTAGCTATTTTAACCACATTTGAGGTCCTCACCTTGGCGACAACATCTTCTTTCCCAATTTAGACTTCTCTTTGCATTTTTATCTTGAACCTCTCCTTGTTAAAGCCCTGAGATGACCTCAGGACCCTTTCTGGACCCCAAGATAGGGCAGGATAGGGGTGTGGTGTCCCTGTCCCCCTAGGACAAGGGCATGGCACCCTTGTGCCCCCCTCTTAGGGTGGCCCCAAGATAGGTCCCTCTAGTCCTATCTTCATTTTGGGATTCTGAACTTCCTAGATGTCAACCTTTGGTGAATTGATCCTCTAAGGCATGCATAAAATGGAGTTGGTCCTCTCATTTGCATATACATGAATGGGAAATATATAAGAGATGAAGGAATAAATATACACAATAGGTGAAGTTTAAGAATTCAAGTCTTCAAGCATCCATCAAGTATTCTTCTCCATGTGTCTTCTTCATTCATCCATTGGAGAAACATTTAAAACATTCATTTACAAGAATGTGTGTGTGTTAGGGTTTTTTCATGTTACATGCCATTTCATGCAGCATTTGTGATTACATTCAATAAGCAAAGCAACCATCATCAACAAATTGCAGATCTACAAGGTATACATTTCCATTATTTACATTCAAGCATTTGCAATTACTTTCTTTCAAGGTTGATTCCTCAACCGGGTTTTGACTAAGGAAAACTCCTATCCACAACCCTTCTTCCCCTCTTTTATGTGTGTAGGTTGCAAGCACGTAACTGTAATTGTAGGTTTGGGCTTCATTTGTAGAGACAGAAGACCCCTTTTTGTTTTTAAGATTTTTTGGAGGATCGTGGACACTTTCAACATGGTCCCGACAACTTTTCCTCAAATTCATAGGGCAGATCTGCACCAGTCTAGATATCTCAGATTTGAAGTTACAGTGTGATCCCATCGATAGCCCCTCATTTCACTCGTTTTATCTCTCTTTCCTCCATAGTCAACAAGTCAACTTTCTCATTTACAAAAGAGGGTAAATCACACTTCAACCCTTGCTAACCACTTGGAATTCACATCCTTGTTTCCCTTGGATTTGGATCTAGTGGATTCAAGCCCCTCTTTTGTATGTAAAGTACTTCCAAGTGGAAATCATCCTAGTGGCTTTCTTTCTCTCTCCTAGGTGGAGAGTCACTAGGATCCAATTTTCCACTTTACATTTTGGTGAACTTGACGTCTTACACATTAATTTTGAATTCTCATGATTAGATCTGATTAAGTGCAATTTGAATTTCAAATTTTTATTTCCAAGTTTGATCTATTTACAAATTTTAGAGGTTAATTGCATTGAAACCCTAATTTTTCATTTTGTGAACATTAAGCTTGTGAAGTGCAAAATTTTAATTCGTTGTTTCAGATCTAGTTTTTATTTCAAAATTGCAATTCAAATCTGTCTTTTTTATTCTAAAATTCAGTGGTTAAACAACAAAACCCTAATTTTTAAAATCCTTTTATTTTCAACCTTTGACTGCCAATTTGCCCGATCTACACATCTCCAAATCAACTATTTTTTTGGATTCTGCAATAAAATCATAATATCTATCATCCCTAAAAATTTTGGAAAAAGTTGGTCAAACTGTGTGCACTTTCAACACGGTCCCTAGCTTTTTTCTTGAAATTTCAGGAGATGGAATTGACTATATTTTTCTGCTTAAATCTAGAAAATTGGCATACTTTATTAATTTTAACACTTCCTAAGGTCAAGCAAAAATTCAATTTTTCAATTAATTTTCATAAAAAGGTCCTAATTTTAGATCTTCTTTTCCAGCAAATTAAGATTTTCATTAAGAGACTTTCAATGGGAATTAATAAATTGGATTTACTTGCTCTTTCACATATGATCACATTGCTTTTTGCATATATTTACTACAGTCATGTGTCGGATAAGAGTTTCTTTCATTTCCTATTGCTTCTCTTTATTCATAGCACTGGGTCATATTGTGTTGTTAGGATTTCCAAATTATTTTCTTTTCAATTAGATCTCAAAGCTTTCATGTATCATTTATGTTGCATTATGGTGATGTTGTTAACAAAATGCATTTCCTATGTTAATCACCTTAAGGATTTTGTAGATCCTAAACCTAAAGATCCTAACCCTTGTACCTCTCTTAGGGTATCTTATGTGGATGAGATGAGACCTAATGCTTTAACCAATTCTCTCTTTAAACAAGTGCAAGCATTGGAAAGTGACAAGGACCCATATTCTTCTACACATACCCTTGAGCAAGGGGGGCAAAATCAAAACATTAACATTCTTACATCTTTAGATCCTCCTTATTCTCCTAAGACCTATCTTCAATATCAAAGTATATGTAGGGAGGATGATGTCATGCATTTTATTCATGATCTTTCCCCTCACATAGAAATAACTAAAAATGAGCTTCTAGATGATGAAGATATTCATCCCCAATCCCCCATAAGCTTGATAAAGGAAAGGAGATTGTCATTTCACATGATACTCCTTCTTCATCTACAAATCCTTTTCTTCCTGCTTATACATCAGATTTCCAAGAAATTCATGATCTTATTCCTCCATCTAGTCAATTGCAACATTCTTATACTCGTGGCTTTCATATAATCACAAAACAAGGTTTACAGGACAAGGAATTGGGAAATTTGAGCAAGTAATCTATGTCCCTATAAACCTTCCTACACACATTACTACAAAAGGCCTAGGAAATGATGCTCCTCTTTCTATGAGTTAACTCCTTAGGCTTCAAAATTTTGAAAATTATCTTAAAAGACAACAAATCAAAAGAGCCCACAAGAATGCTTCTTCAAAACGTCCTTTTTGCTCATTTCATCAAACCCATGACCATAATTTTGATGATTGCCCTGATTTTCAAAAATATATTCAAGATGGAATAGACAATGGTAAAATTAGAATTGTGGATGATAAAACTCCTTCTTCTACTAATTCTTCTCCTTTATGTCCCAACGATATCTATCATCCTAAAAGACTAGCTGCACGAATCTATTGGAAATTGAAATATGATAGAAACATTTCCTTTCCTCCTCAAAATAAAAACAAAAATCTTAAGCAAGTGAAAGGTATTGAATATTACATTTTTCATGATTCATGTTCACATTCTCTTGGGAAATTTTATGCATTTAAGAAATTTATTCAAAAGCAATATGACCTTGCACAAGTTTCTCTTACAATAGATCTATCTATCTTCCTTGACATCGAAATAGTGCCTTAGCACTTATTTTATATTCATGTTGCTCCTCACCCTTATCACATAAATAGTCAGGTTAGTTGGGGGCTTTTTATCATTTGTGGTGGTGTTGTTTCAACTTTACATACTTCGGGGCAGCAACATAAAGTTCATTTTTCCTCTTTCTTTCTTGGTGCATTATACATTATTAGATCTCTTTTCTAGCATAAGAATCATTCCTATGTGAGCATATAATTTTTCTTGGGTTTTTATCTTTGTTGAAGAGAAGTTTCTTTAATGAGTGGCACTATTTTTCTCTTTCCTTCATTCTCTTAGAAACTTACCTCTTTTACGGTCTCGATTATTAGCAAGCATGATATGCCCCTTGGCATGAAATGATCTCTTGAGAAGTATGTATCCCTTCCTTGTGATGATTTGTTCCACTAGGAAGGCATATCCCTTCCTTTTTCTCATGTATCAATGTTTCCTTTAGGGGTTGGATTTTTCATATGCTATTATCATTTCTTACAATGGTATGTTTTTATGATTAATCCCCTTTGGGGAATATGTGATGCTTTTCTCTCTTTCTTTCAAATATTACCACTTCTTGAGACATGTATTTTACATTTACTAATGTATTTCCTTCCATGCATTCATGAAAGTACATTGTGCATTTACTTATGTATAATCTCTCTAGAAGATTGTGTAAGCTCTTCTCATTCACCCTACACTTGGGGGGCAATGATTTCTCTCTCTCTAAGGATCCACTCTTTCCTATGTTGTGGATAGTGTGAGTTTTATTACTTGATGGCATTCCTTGTGTGGAATTGTTGTTTTTCACTCAAGGGTTCTCTCTTATACAATAGGTGTAAGTCCTTGACTACAATCTCTTTCACACTTGGTAATATACATCTATAATAAATTCACCTATCCCTATTGGGTTAAAAAGTGAGTCATCCTTCATCAAGAATCCCTTTCACCTAGCAATAGGAGGAAGCATTGAATTCTTGTTCTCTTCTATGCTTCATTCTAGAAGATGTTATATTGGTCTAAGACAACTCCTCTTGGGGGAAGATATCTTTTGAACAAATATCTCTTCTCCTCCAAGGATCTCCTTTACACTTACAATAAGATATCTCTTTTCAACTATCTTATCCTTGCTTGAAGAGTATTCCCTCTCTTTCTTGGATTTATGGCATTGCATAGCATATATCTTCTTTGTGATGAAGGTAGGTATCCTTGTTCTACTTTCCTTAAGATATCAACCTACGTTGACATCTTAAGAGGGGGGCACCCACACAGCTCCTTTATACTATACTTCTCTCATGCATTGTACACTGGGACATTCTTGGAACCAGAGGGCACCCTCTTAGAGAAAGATGTCATCACTTTTCTCTTGTTCAGTGGGTCATTCTCGGAACTAGAGCATAGACTCTTAAAGAGAGATGTCATCACTTTTTCTTGGTACAGTGGGTCATTCTTGGAACCAGAGCACAAACTCTTAGAGTGAAATGTCATAAATTTTTCCTTGTATAGTGGGTCATTCTTAGAACTAGAGAAAAGACTCTTAGAGAGAAATGATGCCACTTTTTCTTATGCAGGGCGATTATTCTCAGAACCAAAGCACAGACTCTTACATCGAGATGTCAAACCTTTCTTGACACTTGAACTATACATTCTCTATAGGTTGTAACATACTCGGGCATAGACTCCTATGAGGTGCTTCAAACCTCACTTTCACACACACACACTTGAGGTTGGGTGGAATTGACATTGTTATCACTCTCCTCCCTTACATGGATCACCCAGACAAACTTTGGGGGTTAGATTTCCATGTCCTTCTCTCCATGGATCACCTAGTTTTAGGGGTGAGATTTCCATGGTTTCTCTCTTATTCGCCTTTCTTCTCATGGATCACCAAAGTGTGTATTCATGTCCTCTCTCTTTTGTTAGGAACTAGAAGGACAACTGAGAGGGGGGGGGGGGGCTAAATCAATTGTCAATAAATTACAACCCAAAACTAATTAATCCAACTTAAAACTCAATGCCGATTCAACAATAAACCAATATAACTAGAGTGCCAAATCAACAATGTAGACCTCCAAAAAGATAAGTGTTGACATCAATGAAAAAACCAATGCAATACATGATGAAGTCATCCATAATACCAACAATCTCCCAAAATAGATCAATACAAATTTTTGCACCAAAAATAGAAACAATATAACCAAAATACATCTCTCCCCAATCTTCAAAGTACAATGTTTTTCCATAGATATCTCTCCCCATTTGACATCAAATGCCAAAGTAGTCAAGAATCAAAATCAGAACATAACATACAACTAACTACTCCCTCTGAGAAGTAGCTCTCCTTCATCAAAGCCGGTAAAAGATTTTTGTGTTAGTCCCTACCGGTTTGATGCCAATCTTCATCATTCAAGTCTCTACCAGTAGGAAATTACCCCAAGCTGCTCTCTGAGATATTCAAATGTTTCCTTAGGCAAAGGCTTTGTAAAGATATCTGCAATTTTCTCTTTAGTATTCACATAAACCAATCTCACTTCATTTGCTTCAACATTCTCTTTCAGAAAATTGTACTTAATAGAAACATGCTTTGTTTTAGAGTGAAATACCGGATTCTTTGATATATCTATTGCTGCTGAATTATCATAATGAATAATTATTGGTTCTTTTCATTTTACCTTGTTATTCTTCAATATTTGCTTAATCCATAATACCTGAGTGCAATTAGTTGCTGCTACAACATATTTTGTTTTTGTTGTTGACAATGATGTACAAGTATGCTTCTTGCTGATCCATGAAATTAACCTTCTGCCAAGAAAGAATGCACCGCTAGTGGTACTCTTTCTGTCATCCACATCTCATGCCCAATTTGCATTTGTATATGCACATAAATCAAAATTATCATCCTTAGGATACCATAAACAAAGATTTGTTGTGCCTTGTAGGTACCGAAAAAACATTTTTACTATTGTTTCATGATTTTCTTTAGGATTGCTTTGAAATATTGATACAATACACACTGCATTCATTATATCAAGTATGTTTTGTGTCAAATACAGTAATCCTCCAACCATAGATTTGTACCTTGTCGGATTTATAGGAGCTGAATCATCCTTTAATGCGAATTTATCTGTTGTAGTCATAGGACTGCTTACCGGTTTGGAGTTTTCCATACCAAATTTCTTCAAAAGTTCCTTCAAGTATTTTGTTTGACATATGAATATACCTTTATCTATTTGAGAAATCTGCAAACCTAGAATTTTTTTTATCTCTCCAATCATAGACATTTCAAACTCTTCCTGCATCTTGTTAGCAAAGTCTTTACATAACTCTTCTTCACCTCCAAAAATGATATCATCTACAAATACTTCAATAACCAAAATGTCATCATTGGTGATTTAATAATACAAATTACTATCAACACTACCATTAGCGTATCCAAGCTTTAAAAGTTATTTATCCAGTCTAGCATACCAAGCTCTGGGAGCTTGCTTCAATCCATATAAAGCTTTCCTTAACCTGCAAACCATATCCTTAACATCTATTAATGAAAACACATCAGGCTGTTCAATGTAAACTTCTTCTTCAAGATCTCCATTCAAAAATGAACATTTTATATCCATCTGATAAACCTTATAGTTCTTGTGGGCTGCAAATGCAAGAAATAGTATTATTGCTTCAATTCTGGCTACCAGTGCAAAAGTTTCATTATAATCAATTCCTTCTTTCTGAGAATAACCTTTACAAACTAATCTTGCTTTGTTTCTGATTACTTCACCATCCTCATTAAGTTTATTTCTAAATACCCATTTAGTTCCAATTACATTTTTGTCTTTAGGCCATGGAACTAATGTCCAAGTATTATTCTTTTCAATCTATTCTAGTTCATCTTCCATTGCTTTTATCCAGTGTTTATTCTGATATGCTTCAACAACTGATGCTGGTTCAACTTGAGAAATTAAACATACCTCTTCATTTGCCAATCTTCCTCTTGTCATAACACCTTGATTTCTATTTCCAATTATCTATTTTTTTGAATGATTCAATCTTACATACCTAGGTTTATTCTGATTTCCACTTATAGGTTGTTGTTCTTCAGTAACAGTTGATTTTTTTGATGATGTCGGTGTGTCTGGTTCTTCATTCTATTCTGGTACAATCTATGCCAGTTCATTTATAATCATTTATATTGCCGGTTCAAAACCTACAGATCTTGAATCTCCTCTAAAATGTTCATCTATTTTCACATTAGTACTTTCAATGATTTTCTGCAATCTTTTATTATAACATCTATATGCCTTGCTTCTAGTTGAGTAACCAAGAAATATTCCTTCATCACTTCTAGGATCAAATGTGCTAATAGACTCATCTCTCCTAATATAGCATTTTCTTCCAAATATTTTGAAGTATTTAAGAGTAGGAGTATGACCAAACCATAGTTCATAAGGGGTCTTATCGGTTTCACCTTTGATGTGAACTCTGTTGAAAGTATAAACCACTGTATTCACTGCTTCTCTCCAGTACATATGAGGTAGATTTGCTTCCATCATCATGGTTCTTGTTGCATCCAGTATAGTTTTGTTCTTCCTTTCCACAACTCCATTCTGCTGAGGTGTTTGGGGTGCTGATAGTTGTCTTTTGATTCCATTCTCCTCACAGAATGCATTGAATTCCCTAGATGTAAATTCTCCTCCTTGATCAGATCTCAAACATTTGATTTTCTTGGCGGTTTCATTCTCTACCATTGCCTTGTATATCTTGAATCTTCTAAAAGCTTCTGATTTCTCCCTGAGAAAAGTAACCCAACACATTCTAGAATAACCATCAATTATTAGCATAAAGTATCTATCACCTTGAAGACTCCTTGTTCTTGCTGGACCACATAAATCAGTATGGATTAAATCAAGAATATTATTGGATTTCTCATAAATGCTCTTAAATGTTGTTCTAACTTGCTTTCCCATTTGACATTCCTTACATACTAGATTATGAGGTTTCACAATCTTAGGTAAATCCCTTACTGCCTTGGTTGAACCGATCTTTACAGTACAATCAAAATTCACATGACAGAGTCTTTTATGCCATATCCAACTTTCATCAATGTGAGCAGTCAAACATGTCTTATCACTGGTATTCAAATGAAAGATATTACCTTTAGTCTGATTACCGGTTGCAATCTCCAATCCAGTTTTGTTCATGATTTTGCATTTTCCATTCTTGAATTGTAGTTGAAATCCTTTTTCCACTAACTGACACTTAAAATATTATGCTTTAAACCTTCAACATAATAAACATTGTCAGTTTTGTGCGTACCATCCAAAGATATAGTGCCTCTTCCTTTGATTAAACAAGCTTTTCCATCTCCAATCTTACTAGACCTTCATGAATTTCATGAAATGATAAGAATTTTATTTTATCACCAGTCATATGATGCGAGCAACCACTATCAATGAACCATTCATCATTTTCTTCAATTTTTTTAGCTAATACCTGCTCTACTGATTTGACAATAGGTGCCGATTGATCTTCTTTTAATGCAACAAATGCCCATCCACTATCTGCTGGATCTTCATCTGAATCATCTGTAACACCTTCATCTGCATAGTAACATGACTTATCTTTATTTTTCTTAAATCCGTATCTCTGATATTCAGGGTTAGGTTTATATGTTCTTTTCACTTCCTCACTTAGTCTTGCATGTCTATCAGGACACCTAGACGCCATATGACCAACTTTATTGCAATTAAAACATTTGAAAGGTGCTTTACTTTCATACTTACTTTCCATTGGATATTTAGGCATATTCCTTGCAAATGGTGCTTCAAGTTCTTCAAGTTCTTCATTTTCTCTTTTGATCTCTTTGGGAGATTGTTGGTTTTTGGTTTTTGGCATTTCTGTTTTGGTACTTTGATGGTTTTTCCATCTTGTGTTGCCATCAATGCCAAAGGGGGAGATTGTTGGTATTTTGGATATGTTGATATGGTTTTGTCATTGATGTCAACACTTGTCAACACTTGTTAACACTTGTCAACCTTATCAGTACTTGGAGATCTTTGGTTATGTTCACCGGCAAGTCAGTGACTTATGCACAGTCATCGGTATTTGGTTCATCGATAGGTTATATTGTTCACCGACACTTGTAATAACTTGGAGACTACCTAGCTATATTGAAGACATTATTCAATCACTTGGTTTTGACGATTTGGTTATTGATTTATTTGGGTTTGCATGTTTGCTATTACTGGCAAATAGGTCCATGTTATGCATCGACAAGCATATCTATTCCATATTAGCATGACACGTTATGGAGACGATTTATTATTATTGTAAAAGCATTGAGCCGACATGATGCATCGCACATTGATTTATTTGTAATTGATTTTATTGTAATATTCTTTGTAAGTTGACCTACACATTTGGTCTTAGCTTTCAGTATATACATAAGATCTCATTCGTGAGATTGATATGTGATTGGAAAAAGGATTGTAATAAGGTATATGCGAAAATAAGCAGAGCTATACACACAAACATCATTTGAAGATTGAAGGAAGGTTTTGAGAAGATAATCAAAACTTAACCGGTATTGAATCCAACATATGAAGATGCTATTTTGAGAAGTACATTATCATTGGATTTAACCATCCAATTGTAGTCAGTGTGACTCTCATTTTGTGATTGAGCAGTGAGTTCTAGGCATCTGGCCTTTCTGCATGTGCAGACTCCATATTGTATACACATACTATCTACAGTAGTATCATTTGATTGTGGGTAAGGCTTCCCACTGTGTTTTTTCCCCTTACAGGGTTTCCACATACAAATATATGTGTTATGTGTTGTGGATGTTATTGTCTTTCTGTTTCATGCATTAATCTTTACTGGTACTGCAATTAACTGATAAAACTGTCTACCGGCATAAAGTTTGGTTTACTGATATTAATCATTAAGTTTTGGTTAAGTTAATTTTGGTTGAATTTATTGGACAACTGACTCACCCCCCCTCTCAGTTGTCTCTGGGACCTAACAGGTGCAACTTGCATTTGGGTAGATATTTAAATGTGAATGTGAATTTTGGATTTTATTTAAATAAATCTTAATTTATTTAAATGAGAAAAAGGGGAATAAAGAATTAAATTCTTAAAGACTTGAAGGAAGTTAATAAAGGCTTAAGAAGACTCTAGAAGGAAACCATTAAAGGCTTGAAGACTTTGAGGGAAATCATTCAAGGCTTAAGAAGACTCTAGAAGGAAACCATTAGAGACTTGAAGACTTTAAAAGAAGCCATTAAATGTTTGAGTTTATGGGTCTTGGGTTAACCTTTGATTTAGGAATGTGCAAACCATTAAAGGGTGATTAGGCTAATAATAGGGGTTTAGACATGATTAGGAGAAAGGTTAACTTGCAACTTGCATTTTCTAGAAAGTGCAAGTGGGTGAGGGATTTAGGATTTTAAATAAATGTTAATTTATTTAAATGTGAGGGATGAATTTTAGAGATTTAAATAAATATTAATTTATTTAAATATGAGAGATGGGATTTTGGGGATTTAAATAAATATGAATTTTAGAGATTTAAATAAATATTAATTTATTTAAATATGAGAGATGGGATTTTGGGGATTTAAATAAATATTAATTTATTTAAATGTGAGAGATGGGATTTTGGGGATTTAAATAAATATTAAGTTATTTAAATGTGAGAGATGGGATTTTGGGGATTTAAATAAATATTAATTTATTTAAATATGAAGGAGGATTTAATTAAACAAATATGACTTATTTATTTAATTAATGATGTGAATTTGGTTAAGTGAATTAAATCAAATAAATTGAATAATTTATTTAATTAATAGGAGAAAAGCATTGTGATGAATTAATTAAATATTATTTTAATTAATAGTTGGAAAAAGGGAAAGGATTAATTAAATGTGAATTTAATTAATAGTTTGATAATTAAACAAATATAAAATTCATTTAATCAAGTGGACATAAATAGGTGTCTATATTTTGCCCCTCTTTGAAGTGATTTGTGACCACATGTTGATTTAAAGAAAATTTTCTTAATGATGCTAATAAAAGTTTTGATTTGCCCCAGATGCTGATGGTTGGATAATGATGTGATGATGCCCCCTCTGGAGATGAATCATATAGATTTGTGCATTTTCGGGATTTTGACAATTGATTTATTTCCCCATTAAATACTTGATGCTACTGATTAACTTGATATGATCTCCCAATAAAATATCAATTTATTGATTGTGTTGATGTCTTTTCTTAGTTATATGATTGATTGAGTTTGATTTCCCTCATGATTGATGTGTGTCAATGATATAAACTCACAATTTGATAAGTTTGATTGATTGTATGACCTCATGATTGATGAGAGTCATTGATAGGTTATGTTTTGATTGATAAGAGTTATTTACTCCAAATTTGATGATTGTGTGACTTCGTTACTGATAGGTTAGGTTTTGTTTAATAAGAGTTATTTACTCTAAATGTGATGATTGTGTGACTTCATCACTGATAGGTTAGGTTTTGATTGATAAGAGTTATTTACTTCAAATGTGATGATTGTGTGACTTCATCACTGATAGGTTAGATTAGATTAACCTCCTGATTGATAAGAGCTTATGATAGAAACTCCAATTCTGATGATTTTGTGACTTTGTCATTGATTGGATAGGTTTGATGAACCTTTGATTGATAAGAGTTTATGATAGAAACTCCAATTTCGATGATTTCATGACTGTACCACTGATAGGATAGGTTTGATGAACCCTTGATTGATGAGATTTTATGATAAAAAATCCAATTTTGATGATTTTGTGACAACGCCACTGATAGGATAGGTTTGATGAACCTTTGATTGATAAGACTTTATGATAGAAATTCCAATTTTGATGATTTTGTGACTATTCCATTGACAGGATGGGTTTGATGAACCTTTTATTGAGAAGAGTTTATGATAGAATCTCTAATTTTGATGATTTCATGACTATGCCACTAATAAGATAGGTTTGAGGTTGATTGATTGCATGACTTCGTCACTGATAGGTTAGGCTAGATTAACCTCCTGATTGATAAGAGTTTATGAAAAAAACTCCAATTTTGGTGATTTTGTGACCTTGTCACTAATATGTTACATTTGATGAATCTTTTATTGATAAGAGTTTATGATAGAAACTCCAATTTTCATGATTTCGTGATTGCACCACTGATAGGATAGATTTTGATTGATAAGAGCTAAGGATATTAACTCCAAATGTGATGATTGTGTGACTTTGTCACTGATAGGTGCTTGAAGATATTGATTAAGATCTCAAGTGAGTGGATAGGATAACTGATTGATTGATTTGATCGATTGATAGATAATTGATATTTTGTTGATATCATGTTGTAGATAGATTTAGATGTGCTGATGTTGGTGCATTCAGGGGAGAAGTATGGTGATTTGATGTGCTTATGTACAATGATGTGTAACCAATATGCAATGATGATGATGATGATAATGATGGTAATTGTAAATTATGATGATAAATACAACTAAATGTAATGATGAAAATGCAATGATGATAATGATGATCTATTGTAGCCATGCAAGCCTAATTATGCAATGTTGTCATTCTATGGGTCAATTGTTCATGCTCTTTTTATCATCATTGAGATTTTTTAAAATGTTGAAAGTTAGTACAAACATTGATGGTATAATGGAACCATGATGACCCGAGTATAACTTACATGGATTTTGATATTACAACATGACACAAGCGTCGAGGTATAATTGAACTAAGATGACTTGAGTTTTGTTTGTGTAAAATAAGTAAGAGTTAACCTTTATCCTATACAAATATGAAATATCCTTGATGATGCGTTACTAATCACGTCTTGTAACAAATTTGTATAGTATTAAGGATTCACTCACAGACAGTAGACAAAGAAAAATATCAAACCCCTTCCTTGCTTCTCTAATTTTGAGACATCCTTGAGCTACTTAGGAGATATGATAATAGAGATCAAATTACCATAGATGAAAATTCACGCTAATTTATGTCCTTTGTCAGATAAAAACATCATGCTAAAAAATTTGAGTTTGGTTTTTCTTTGGATTCTACTTATGGGTGTTTGGTAATTTGGTTTCAATGTTCAATATTGATTTGTGTGATCCTTGTTTGATGCATATGTCTCACTGTTTGGGTGCTTGTTTGTGTAAGATCAAAGTGAATTTCCCTTATTGAGTTTAGAGATTTTCCCCCAGTCTAGGCCCAACCTTTTATTATGAATATATATGAAGATCACCAAGCCATGGTGAGATATTTACTATGACGCTTGAGGTACATACAAGACCTTTTTATAGATATGGATAATTATAGTGAAAAGAAGATATATGATAATGATATACTAATAGATAGAAAATCCAATCAATCACAAATAGTGCTTGTTGCAAGGTTTTCACTACTTACTTTTATTACACTTTTATTTTTATGATTTTTTTTGTATTTTTCTTGATTTTTCTCTTTTTTTGATTGTTTTTTTTTGCTTTTCTGTGTATTGGACGACTCATGTGTAGAACCTTTTGAGATGGATTTTGTTTATAGGTTAATCAAACAATTCCCCTTCTGATGTAGATAACTTATATTCCCTCAATCCATATGCTGATATGATGACGAAAGGACCTAACTAGTTTGGTTCAAACTTGCCTTTCTTTTATCGATCTTGTTGATTGTGAGGATTTTCTTTTAGGACCAAGTCACCAATCTAAAATATTCTTGGATTCACTCAGTGGTTATAGTTTTTAGACATTCTTTGCTGATATGATTTTAGATGATCAAAAGCATGTTGACGATATTTGTCTAGCAACTCTAATTCTTGTAGTTTGTTTATTTAGTACTCCTCATCTGGGATGAGTCCCTTCAGTGATACTCTGAGTGAAGGTATTTTGACCTGAATGGGTAAGATAACTTCTGATCCATATATAAGTGTACATTGTGTGGCTCCTGTAGGTGTACAGATGCTAGTGCGGTATGCCTATAAGATAGTATTTAATTGGACATGCCAGTCATGACCAACATCATTCATTGTATTCTTTAGGATTTTTAGGATGGTTTTCTTTGAAGCCTCCACTTGGCCATTCCTTTGAGGATAATAAAGTGTGGAGAAGAAATGTTGGATATTAAATCTTTCACAAAGTTATTGCACATGTTGGTTCTTGAAAGGTCTACCATTATCAGTGATAATAGAACTGGGAATGCCATACTTACAAATGAAATAGTTTAGGATGAAAGAAGATATATTTGTTTTCCGATAATAGTAGTCAATGGAACAACTTCAATCCACTTTGTAAAATACTCGGTGGTTGTGATTATAAACTTGTGTCCATTTGATGAGGAGGGATGGATCTTACCAACAAGGTCGAGTCCCAACTAATAGAATGACCATGATGTAGTGAACAACTGTAATTTATGTGTTGGTGCATGTATAATATTGCCATGGATTTGGCATTTTAGACACTTTCTAGCAAATTGGTGGGATTGCTTTTCCATGGTTGGCCAATAGTACCACATTCTTATAAGTTTCTTGGCTAGAGTAGGACCACTTGAATGTGTTCCACAAATACCTTCGTAAAGTTCTTGCAAGGCAGTTTTAGATTCATTACTGTCAAGACACTGAAGGAGAGTACCATCAAGACCTCATCGATAAAGCGTATCGATGGTTAGGGTATAACAGACAACTTGACGTATAAATTTGTGTTTTTGGTTTTGAGATATATTTGGTAGAAGGGTATTATCTTTTAGGTAGGTATAGATCTTTCCATAGAGTGGTGAGTCAGAACTGACTAGGTGGTATATGACAAGATTCAGGATTGTCATGGGCAGGGGAAAACAATTGCTCCACCAGGAACTCATAACAATTCTATTTTGTTGGTATTTGTAGGAGTGAGACAATGGTTGCCATGACATTTGCAACTTTGTTATCTAGCCTTGAAATTTGCTCAAATTTGATATCCACAAATTATTTCTTGAAGTCGTCCACCATTCTTTTGTATGGCATCAACTTGTCATCCTTGGTTTGATAGTCATCATTTACCTGATTGATGACCAATTGAGAGTCTCCATAGACCTATAACTCTATGATCTTCCACTCTACTACAAATTTGATTCTTGTGACCAAATATTTATATTTAAATACATTGTTTGTGCAAGGGAACATTAATCGGTAAGAACTTGTGATGGTGTGTCCTTGTTGGGTGACGAATAGGATGTCGACACCTGATCCATGTTGTGTGTATGATCCATAAATGTACAAGACCCATGATTGTGTTGTGATTGCTAGGACATTCATGTCTGGAAATTCAATAAGCAACAGATGATTGTCTTGTAATGGTGCCTCAACCAACTGATATGTTATTGCTTGACCTTTGATTGTCCTTTTGTCTATGTATTGGATGTCAAACTCACTCAAAATCATCACCCATTTAGCTAGTCTTCCTGTTAAAGTAGCCTTATCGAGTAAATACTTCAATTGATCTATTTTTGCTATTAGCTTGATTGTATGATCTAACATGTAGTTCCACAACTTTTGAGAAATGAACACCACTGCTAAACAAGCCTTTTCAATGAATGTGTAGTCGAGCTCGTATCCATTTAATGTTCTATTGATGTATTAAATTGCTCTTTCCTTGCTTGTTGAATCTTCTTGTACTAACAAGGCTCCTAAATATACCTTGGTAGTTGATATGTAGAGAATCAGAGGTTTGCCAGCTATTGGTGGCACCAATATGGGTGGATTAATTAGATACTATTTTAATTGGGTGAATGATTCTTTACATTTGTCCTCCCATCTAAAAGGAACAATTTTGTGGAGTAGATGAGTGAAAGAGAGGCACTTGTCGGCTAGTTGAGCGATGATATTTCTAGGAGGTGACATTTCCATAATTGCTTGTACTTTTGCGGGATCTATCTCGATGCCTTTTTCTGACACTATGTATCCCAACAGTTTGCTTGATGTTACTCCAAACACACAATTTTTTGGATTTAGTTGTATATTGAATTGTTCTAGCCTTTAAAATATTTTGTCAAGAATCTCCAGATGTCCTTCTCTGGTGAGTGATTTTGCTAATAGATCATCTACATAATCTTCCATGAATATGTGCATCATGTCATGCAAAATGGTATTCGTTGCGTGTTGATAGGTCACTCCTACATTCTTCAAGCCAAAAGGCATGACGTTCCACTAGTAGGTACCCCATTGGCATGTGAAAGTTGTTTTGTCTTGGTCTTCTGGGGCTATCTTGAGCTGATTGTATCTAGAAAAACCATCCATGAGTGATAGCATGTCATGTCCTACTATCAGGTCTATAATTGTGTCTATGCTTGGTAAAGGAAAATCATCTTTTGGGCAAGCCTTATTCAAATATCTAAAGTCGGTGCATATCTTGATGCTTTTGTCTAGTTTTGAAATAGGTACTATGTTGGAGACCCACTCTACATAGTCAATTGGTCGGATAAAAATGACATCCTATAGTTTCTTTAGTTCTTCTTTGACTAGCAGTGCCACATGTGGATTCATTTTTCTTGGCTTCTGTTTGATAGGTTTGGCTCCTAGAGCCATGGATAAATGGTGCATGATCAAATCTAGATCTATCCCTGCATATCTGCATATGACCAAGTAAAGTTGATTTCCTTTTTTTTTTCATAAAACCTTGTGAAACTTGGTTTCTATTGATCTGTTAAGGATGTCGCTAGATGTAATGTCTTTGTTGTTTTTACAGTGCCGATATTTATTGATTGTGTTGGCTCAATAAATATTGGTGATCTCTCCTAATAATTCTTAGGAAGAGTGTTAAGTCTCTCATCTGCCAGCGCCTCGAAGAGGTTTTCACTATTGGATACATCCTTTATTTTTTATTTTTTGGGATCTAACACTGCCATTAGATGGTTTTCACTTTTAGATCCATTTTGTGCTTTATTTGTTTTATGATTGAAAGACTTGGCACTCCCTTGGTTGAAGACATCTTTATGAGATTCACTGGTGGATCATGTTTTTGGGTTTATTGCACAGAGGTAATGCACAATGGCATCATCATCTTGAAAGATGGGTATAGTCAGAGGTTCAGTTTGTTCCCTGTCAATGAGCTCAGGAAATAAAAAGGGTAAGGAATCGTTAGGTGGATTAAGGTCTAATATCATAAGGGTTATGATAGAAATGTTTTCAAGGTTGTCAAAAAAATATTGAGGTCTATGATTGTCCTCTCGAGATTTCCTGTCTTGTATCGAATCTGGTCATTCTTCCTAGCATTATATATATGTTGTGGTCCAAATTCAAATGTGTTGGGAAATGCACACTCCAATGAGAAATTGTAGGTGATTGAAGGTATTGTCATTGATGGAAACCTTACAATCATGTGATACCGACAGGCAGACTCAGGCACCAACAAACTCTACACCGACATACAGTTCACCGACACCCAAAAGATTGATTACCGACATCTTGGCCGACAACAATTTTATATAAATGTATTTTATAATTAATTGTAAAATCCTTTGTAAGATTACATGGTGGATTGTAATATGACTCATATATGTATGAGATCATTGTAGATCATTTAGGATATGAAAAGAAGGTAGCAGACCTAATATGCGAATTATTAGATAAGGGTTTATGTATATTGCAGAGCTTAAATCAGTACTAAATCTAGCATAGCAGATGTTGATCTGAAGTAGTACAAGACATTGGATTAGCTTAATCCAATTTTGTAATTCAGTGTGAATTCTTTTGTAATTGAGAAGTGAGCTCTAGGCACTTGGCCTTCCTGCATGTGTAGGCCCATATTGTAAGCAGTAATATTCTCTTATTGGCCAGTAAGTGAATATTGTGGGTCACAAATCCCACCAAGTTTTTTCCCACACCGGGTTTGCTCATTAAAATGTTGTGTTATGATGTGATTTTTATGTTGTGGTTGTTGTTCTTATTAGCTGCATTATTTCTGGTTTACCAGTACACAATTTTAATATGCTTTTCATGTTATAAGTTAAGAAAATTATTATACCGGTCAGATACTGATTCACCCCCCCTCTCAGTATCTTTGGGAATCCTAAAAATTGGTATCAGATCTTGGTCCTCTATTTTCAAAAGTCTAACAACTTGAGGAAGATCTTGACACCGGTAGAGATGGAAAATTTGAGAAAGTAATTAAAAAAAAGCTCTTTCAGACTATGATGCAGAAAAATTAAAGAATATCAAACTTGAGGATGATCTAAAAGCTACTCAGGATATTATTCGAGGACTTCAAGAAAATTTCACTATAGCAAGAAATAAAAGAAGATAACTTTGTGAGAAGATGCAAAATGAGGAAGATAAAAAGGAAACTCTTAATGATTTGGTGAACCAACTGAGACAAGATAACTGTACAATGAAGAATGAGATGCATGATATGACTATGAGATTTGGTATAGAAATTGAAGACAAAAAGAAGAATGAAGATGATTTGGCTAGAAGGATAAATGATGCTGGAAATGAAAACACAAGACTCAATCATGAAAATGATATGTTGAAGATAGATTTGATGCACACACAAAATGATAGAACTGAACTCATGAGACAGAAAGGAATCTTGGAAAATGAACTGACTGCTGCAAATCAACACAAGGAGAAATTCAAGAAAAGTTCAGAAGAACTTGTTGACATGCTAAAGAATCAGAAACGTAATGGTGATACAAATGGCCTTGGCTTTGAAGCTGATGAAAGCTCCAGTACTGCAAACAATCATGATCATAGCAAACCAGTAAGGCAACCTAATGCTTACAAATTCAATGGGAAATGCTTTAACTGTAACAAGTATGGTCATAGAGCAAATCAGTGTAGATCTAGAAATTATCAGAACACTAATACACCCACCGGTCAATGTTCTAAATGCAACAAAGTTGGTCATAACTCAGAAAATTATAGAATGAATGTAAGATGTTATGTTTGTGGAAGATTTGGACACCTATCTAATCAATGCAGAACACATATTGGCATAGGATATGGGAAAGCTATTTAGAAAAACAATGTGACTTGTTATGCTTGTAACAAAATTGGACATATTGCAAAATTTTGTAGAAGTAAGGCATCACCGGAAAATAAAGGTCCTAGCTTGAAGGGTAAAGAAAAGGTTGAAGAGGTAAAGCAAGAATTCTCAAAACAATGGATCGGAAAGGCAAATCAAAATGTTGATGGGAATACTCCTCCACCGGTAGAACAAAGTAACACTCCACCAGCAGGAGACTCTTCATCTAACTGAAGAAAAATCCTTTGGGGGTTTAGCAACAAACTGAAAAAATATGCTATTATACCCTCGGTTGATGGTGAGAAGTTGAATTACTTCTTTACCGACAGATGAGTTAAGTTGTGACTTAACCGGCAAGCATTAAATGCAGTAGTTGGAGAAAAGAACATTATAAAGAAAGTGTTTTGGCTCCTTTTTTATTCACCGAGCATTCAAATCTTTGAGAGCACAAAAATTCCCCAGTGAAGGCATTCTTAGCGAAGAAGAGAAGTAGTTCATCCAAGCACTCATCCCTAAGGAAGATTGAGGTATTTATAAACATGGCATCCTCCTCTATTCCTGAATTTATAGCAAACCCTACTATAATTGAGGTTATCAAGCGCCCTAGACCCATATTCATGCTTGTTCCCAAAATAGCTAAGAAAGATGATAACATAGGTGCATTCTCTCAAATTCGTAGAGGAGTAGTATATGTTGAAGATCCTAGAATATGCATACACTATCATATAGAGGAATTAGGAGATGATGAAATTTAGAAAATGTATAGCATTGTGATTTGTGATAAAAATGGAAATATCAAACCGGAACATAAGGTAGTAGAAACCCTAGGTTTTCTGGATATTCTTAGCATTCCTGATTTTCCCAAAGATGTGATAAGAATAGTCCTAAGCAGAGTCCATGTTGAATTCTTCTGGTTGGATTTGATTCATAAAATCACAAAAGAAGCCGTTAAAGTAGTAACAGGGTTACCTTCCACCGGTAGTAGACCTAACATAACAAAAAGGGTCTTGAATGACACAGTGATGGATCTAACTGGTGCAACATTTGACAAAAGGTCTCTAAGGGCAAATGATGTAAAGAACATCAATGTCAGATTTATCAGTATGATCTTAGGCTACAAAGCTACACATACAAATAGGTTGAACTCGGTATCTAGCCTATGCATTAAAAGTGCATATGATATGGTTAACAACAATGCTAGAATAGATGTGTGTGAATGGCTCAAAGATGAATTGATAGACAATCTGAAAAAGGTCAAAGGAGATAAGAAAGGAACCTTTAGATTTGGAAATTTTCTTGTATGTTTAATGTTGTATATTACTAAACAAGTACCCAGTATTTGTAGAAAATATTTTGGCTTTGATATACTGGTAGGAAAACAACTATTGGATCTATTGAACAACATGGGAGAAAACAGGGAGAAAAACATAAATGAACATTTTTCAGGCACTGAAGGCTCAAATGAAGACTAGAATAAGACTGTCATAGGCTATTGTAGATAAATATCAGAAGGAAATATGCTTTGTAATTAAAGGCACTAGACAAGCAAAGGAACTTAAGGAAGATGTATTGAAGCAAACTGGTATCAAAGAAAGTGAGTTGGAAGGACTTCAACTAGAAGCTCATCTTTCACCAGTTGCAACTTCCTCTGAGAGTGATATACCAGTAGTGTTCAAAAGGGTAGAAAGGAAAAGAAAACCCTGACTGGTACCCTCACCCACTCCTAGAAAAACAAGGCAAAAGCAACAGGCAGTGAGGCCTCCAGCGAAAAAGTTGACTCCTAAGAAGAAGAAGGTAAAACAAGATATTGCTCCACTGGATAAAATCTTAAGTGAAATAACTGAAGATGGAAAGTTGAAAAACATTAGCAAACTGTACAACACACTATCTGCTGATGACAAAGAAAGCATAGAGAACAGTGTAATTTTACACTTGGATATATACAAGAAATTTTTGATGGAAATTGTTGATGAAATACCTAATGATTTGTATAGAAGACTAGAAGCTAGAAGGGTAGCCATTGTTGAGTTGGACAAGAAAATAAAAATTAAAAAACTACTTGCAGTGCATCTTGTAAACTCACCTGATGAGATAGACAAATTAATCAGTGAAGCTAACCGGATAGTATTTTCCATTGCTCACCGACATGTAGCACTGATGGCAGGAAGAGTGAATGAAGTCTCTGAAGAAACAACAGATGCATGGGACATATTCTTTGTAGAAAAAGAGAAACAAGAAGAACTACTAAGACCTAAAACCATTAGGGTATACCAAAAGGACAAGGATAAGGGGAAAGGTAAGGTAGGTGGACTTCCAAGCCTAAAAATAACTGATAACTTAACCCCACCTCCTTCGGATACTCCACTGGTAGAAATTATAGACAATCAATCGACTACTAAGAGTATGGAGACTCCTCTAGAGGATACAAATCCTGAGTCTGAAATCTTGTACACTATAAATATAGACACACAAGAAGTAAATGTTATGGTTGATAGGGAAACCACTAAGGATAAAAGGAAAGATGTGGCTACTGAGCCACCGACTACAGATGTTGAGATTGAGGTTAATAATACTGTAAACATAAGCACAGAAAAACCTACTCAAACAAAGCAACCGACAGAAGACACCACTGGTAAAACATTAGGAGAACCGGAAATGGATAGTGCAGAGGTACAAACTAAGAAACCGGAAGTGCTTACAGAGACTAGATTTGAGAAACCGGCTATTGAGAGCCCAGAGAAATGTTCTGAGAAAAAGATGGAGAAACCGAAACAAGTTTAGACAGAGACA
The DNA here is from genome assembly GCF_030272615.1 of Cryptomeria japonica. NCBI lineage: Eukaryota > Viridiplantae > Streptophyta > Pinopsida > Cupressales > Cupressaceae > Cryptomeria > Cryptomeria japonica. The sequence goes on along the minus strand of NC_081414.1, from coordinate 230,214,666 downwards.
GTGCCACCGGCTAAAAATTAAAAGCCCAAACTTTTGCTAATATAAATGCAAATAGAAACTAACCTACCAGAGGTCAAAATAAGAAAGGTTATCACTACAACCGGCAGCATGGAGATTGTGAAAATAGTTGGACAGAAATCTGGTACTTCAATAGCAGAATTCCGGCCTACAAATGTGACCGAGGTCTTACTGGATTCAATAAAGAAAATCACAAAATGTAATGCGCAAGCCTATAAGGCTATCGATGACACAATACCTATTCTCAAATTGGTAGCACCCAAGAGCATTGTGGATAATATAGATTCTTTAGGTCAACTAGACACATTGTCTAAGTTCATCATCGACAATATTTTGACAGTTGATCAAATCAATGAAGACACATTCAAAGAAAGGATGAATAAGGAGAATGAAAAATTCTTTGAGGAAATTTTGAAGAAGAACAAGGAGAAAATGGACACCTTATTACTGGAACTTGTAAAAACAATTTTGGATTTTAAGAAAATGTATAGGGATACTTGCAAAATAGACATCTTGACACAGGATATAGATTCAGAGATCAGAAAAACTCAAACTGAAATAAACAATATTGCTAACAATCTAATAGGTACATCTGATTCATTTTTGGAGATAGAAAAGAAAATTGTAGATCTTGAAGAGAATATAGAGAAGTTAGAGAAGGATAAAGAGAGAATAAAGGATAAGGCAAAGAGCTTAAAATGTAAACTTGGTCCTAAACTAGATTACCTCATTTCTTTGAGAGAAGAAATTCATGAGGCTCTGGTTCCTGAACTTAATACACCGGAAGAGAAAATGAACATACTCACTGGTACAGTTCAAAGAACACAAGAGGCATTATAGGAAAGCAAAATATTCAACGACAGTTTAAATCTGGTTTTGGCAGATATATTCCAGATTGTAACCCACCAGTTACAAAAATCAAGGCAGGAACCACACTCCATTGACAGCGAATGACAACCTTTGCCATTGATGTCAAAGGGGGAGTAATGTGATGAGAAAAATGATCAGAATAGGACATCATCAGCTTAGGGGGAGCATACATTTTTGGGCACATAGTTTTGGCAAGACAAATTTTGGCAGATTCTTTTTGGACATCTTTTTGGACACTTTTTGATTTTTCTCATGAGTGTTGCCATTGATGCCAAAGGGGGAGATTGGTGGCAAATGCACACTCCAATGAGAAATTGTAGGTGATTGAAGGTATTGTCATTGATGGAAACCTTACAATCATGTGATACTGGTAGGCAGACTCAGGCACTGGCACCAATAGACTCTACACTGGCATACAGTTCACCGACACCCAAAAGATTGATTACCGACACCTTGGCCGACAATAATTTTATATAAATGTATTTTATAATTAATTGTAAAATCCTTTGTAAGCTTACATGGCAGATTGTAATATGACTCATATATGTATGAGATCATTTTAGATCATTTAGGATATGATATAATGCGAAATATGAAAAGAAGGTAGCAGACCTAATATGCGAATTATTGGATAAGGGTTTATGTATATTGCAGAGCTTAAACCGGTACTGAATCTAGCATAGTGGATGCTAATCTAAAGTAGTAAAAGACATTGGATTAGTTTAATCCAATTTTGTAAGTCAGTGTGACTTCTTTTGTAATTGAGCAGTGAGCTCTAGGCACTTGGCCTTCTTGCATGTGTAGGCCCCTATTATAAGCAGTAATATTCTCTTATTGGCCAGTAAGTGAATATTGTGGGTCACAAATCCCACCGAGGTTTTTCCCACACCGGGTTTCCTCGTTAAAATATTGTGTTATGGTGTTCTTTTCATGTTGTGGTTGTTGTTCTTATTAGTTGCATTATTTTTGGTTTATTGGTACACAGTTTTAATATGCTTTTCATGTTATAAGTTAAGAAAATTATTATATCAGTAAGATACTGATTCACCCCCCTCTCAATATCTTTGGGAATCCTAACAAAATGATCTAGACCTAGATTTCTCCTTCATAGAGTGTTGGTGTATATGTTTGTATCACATCAATCTCTATATTGTCTTAGGACCAATCAGAGGGTGAAGGTGAATCCCACTCCCATTCATTTGAATCTGTTTCTGAACTAGCTTGTAGTTTGAGGATTTGTGTATAGATATTCTGAGTAGCTTCATCCCTTTTAATGGAAATTTCTTCTTGTCGTTGTTCATATTCCTCTTCTTGCCACTTTTAGATTGCTTCTTTTGCTTCTTGTTAGTGTGTCATTTCTTGTTTTTGTTGTTATCGCTATGCTGCTTCTTCTTGTTGATGTTATTGCTGATTTGTTTGTTGCTGATGTTGCTGATTGCATTTTTACTGATTATGTTGATGCTTTTGCTGAGTGTCTTTTCCAAATCCTAGTCCAAATTTTTCCTTGACATATTGAAAATGAGGTTTTATTGGTTCTATGATACCTTCTTGGTGCTTGCCAATAGGACCTTTTCTTGTGTATCCCATCCTTTACATGATCCCGAACCCATTGCCATATTGTTCTATTGGGATTGTGACACTTAATGCTATTGCTCTTGTGTCTTCTTCATCCTTGTATAACCAGTTCAAGACCTCCTTGTCTTTCATTTCATCTACTAATGTTCCTACTTGGATAAACATGCCATCAAAGAGTTTGATGGGTTGTGAATATTTTTCTTGGATATTGATGGTTGTCCATGAGACCTTTGTGAAATTGGAAACTTTTATAGACATAAGAATGGTTCAAAAGAGTATTCTCCCATGCCTTTTTCCTTTAACTACATATTTTTCTCAAAATCTATGGATAAAGACTTGAGCATTGATGAGTCAATGATGAACAGTTAGTACCAAACCGTTATTGAGAGGGGGGTGTGAATCCGTACTGATAAAAACACTTTTCCTTGAACCGGTTTGACTGAGAACCCTGCACTTTGACTAGCAAGCAATAACACCAGTCTGAACCAGATTACTACCAGTTAAACTTAGTGAAAGACATAAACCGGTAACTCATCTTTCCACACAATCTAACATCTTATTTCCACTTCACCCATATGCATACACTAGTAATATTTTAACAAAAATGTAAAGACTTACAGGTTCAACATGCTTTACCGCCTAATTAGAGAATAACAAAGCATCATATGAAAAGCATCACACATAACACACATATTTTTCATGTGGAAACCCAACTAGGAAAAACCATAGTGGGGATGAATACCCACAAGCTGTTCTTTGAACCCTTTTGAAGTCCGTTCTGTTAAGAGCCTAGTCCAGTTAAAGACTTTACAATAGATTCTGTTAGGAACTGATCTTGTAGGGATCACCTAGTTAAGGGATGGCTAACATACCCAGTTAAGCGTTAAACTTGGTTAAAGGTTACCTTGTTAGAGGATTTTTAGAACTCAATGATTTTGAGTCACCCTGTTAAAGGATTTATAGCAAATTGGTTAAAGCTACCCTATTAAGGGATTTTCAAACTATTGAAGTGGTTAGAGATCAATAGGTATTACAATAATCTTGTAACAACACTCAATGCCAATGCAGATTCGCTTCAGTTCCTTCCTTCTACACTCACACTCTGCAGGTATCAATTCTCATATCTAGTCTGGCAAGAATCACGTATCTTTGCACTTAGATACACACACAACATTTTCCAACAACCTCAACATGAAAAACAACATCGACCTTATAGGAAATAGATAGGTCGGTAGCATAAACCCTAAACCCTAAACATTTAGGTTAAGCAATTCAGTCGGTTCAATCCTAACCGTTGATCATATTGCATTGATTACATCAATCTTGAATAGATCTCAAGACATTCTCCATCGTTAATTCTTCACCGCTTCTTGGAGGCTGATAACCCATCACACATTCTCCACCGTATACAGAGACTTCACACATTTTCGAGGTAGATAGGATCAATCTCCTTCATGTAAGATCCTTCACGCGCACAGGGCTAATGTGGTAACACAATCTGTTCTTCATTACAATGCTAACACAACACACAATATCATCAGTTGAATCACATAGGCATAGAACACTTCAACTAGAAACCCTGAAGCTAAGACTAGCAATCGATAGTCATACCATATGAAACCTTGATACAAAACATTGCATATACCGGTTCACATTCCAACATACCGGTTCACTTGGACAAACATACCGCTTTACTTTGTCACATATACTAGTTCACATTTCAACATACTGGTTCACTTGGACAAACATACCGCTTCACTTTGTCACATATACCGGTTCACATTTCATCATACCGGTTCACTTGCAAGTGCTTACTTCAATATACCGTTTCACTCTTCATCATATTGACATCAATGACAAGATACAATATCATCATGTCAACATACTCTGCACATATGCCAACAATCTCATTTACCAACCTCGAGTCATCCTCTTTGGATAATTTACAACCGCTCACCATCGGTGTACCAACTGGTTTGATGTCTTCCATGCCAAAGGTCTTCAACACCTCTTTGACATATTTGGACTAAGTGATAAAGATTTCATCTTTCATTTGTTGAATCTGTAGTCTAATGAAGAACTTAATCTCCCCTATAAGTGACATCTCAAACTCCTTTTTCATCTCATCTGTAAAATCATGACTCATCTTGTCATCTCCTCCAAAGATTATGTCATCAACAAATACCTCACATATCAGGACCTGATCTCCTTCTGACTTTAGATACATATTACTATCCTCACTTGTTCTCTTAAATCCAATCTTCACAAGATGGGAGTGCAAGCGTTCATACCATGCTCTAGGTGCCTACTTTAGTCCATACAAGGCCTTATGTAGCCTACACACCATTTCACTATCTTCTGATAGGGAAAACCCATCTGGTTCCTCTATATACACCTTCTCTTCTAGTATTCTATTCAGGAATGCAGACTTTACATCCATTTGATATACTTTGAATCCGTTGAATGTTGTATATGCAAGAAGCATATGAAATCCTTCCAATCTGGCTACTGGAGCAAAGGTTTCTCCATAGTCTTCTCCTTCTTCTTGGGCATATCCTTTACACACCAATCTGGCTTTGTTTCTAACCAATGAGCCATCTTCATTCAACTTATTCCTGAAAACCCATTTGGTGCTAATGACATTTTTATGCTCCGTTCTGGGTACCAAAGACCATGTACCATTCTTTTCTATCCAGTCAAAGTTCCTCTTCCATTGCCTTGATCCTATCTTCATCTTTATGTGCCTCTCTGAATGTTTTAGGCTCAAATTCAAAGATCATGCAAGAGTTTTCTTTGATCTTTCTTCTTGTAAGAATTCCTGCATCCTTGTCTCCTATGATCTTCTTTGGATCATGATTCGACTTTATATACCTAGGAATGATCTTAGTTGTTTCCTCTTGCTTTTATTCTTCATCCTCATCTTCATCTTCAGCATCCACCGGTGTAGGAGCATTGTTACTGGTGCTTGGCTGTTTTACAACCAGTTCCTAGAAGGTTACTACCGGTTCATCTCATACTTGCTCACTGTCGGTTTCCTCAGATTTCTTAGAGGTTTCATCAACTCTAACATTGATGCTTTCAACAATTCTCTGAGTCCTATTGTTGAAACATTTGAGAGCTTTTCTCTTTGTGGAATACCCTAGGAATATTCCCTCATCACATTTAGCATCAAACTTGCTCTAATGTTCACTCCTCTTGATATAACACCTACTACCAAACACTTTGAAGTAGCTTACCACTAGTGTCTTACCGATCCAATACTCATAAGGTGTTTTGTCCTTACCCTTTTTGATGAGTACCCGGTTCATTGTGTAGACTATAGTGCTCACTGCTTCTCTCCAAAAGGTGTGAGCAACCTTTCCTTGGATCAACATAATTCTAGCTACTTCAACCATAGACCAGTTGTTTCTCTCTGCTAGGCCATTCTGCTATGGAGTCCGGGGGGCAGATAGTTGCCTCTTGATGCCATTCTCTTCACAGTATTTGTTGAATTCACCGGAAGTGAATTCTCCTCCTTGGTCAGTTCTTAAGCACTTAATCCTCTTACCACTTTCTTTTTTTACAAGTGCTTTGAAGGCTTTGAACTTTCCAAAATCTTTAGATTTGTCCTTCAAGAATGTGACTCACATCATCCTTGAGCAATCATCAACAAGAATCATAAAATACCTATCTCCTTGCACACTCCTATTTTTCATAGGACCACACAAATCAGTATGCACAAGATCAAGTAAATTTTTTGCGGTGAAAGGTTTACCTTTGAAGGTTGAGGAAGACATTTTCCCTAGTTGACACTCTCTGTACAAAGGATTCTCCAGTTTTCTCAGCATAGGCAATCCTCTAGCTGCCTTGATCTTACTGGCCTTCACAATATTGTCAAAGTTTACATGGCAGATTCTCCTATGCCATATCCAACTATCCTCAAACTTAGCCATTAGACATGTACTAACATTAGCATTTAGCTGAAATAGGTTACCTTTGGTCTGCATACCGGTAGCCATTAGTTTACCATTCTTTCCTTTGATTTTGTACACTCCATTTTTGAATTCCAGAGTGAGTTCATTATCATTTAGTTGAGCAACACTCAAAAGGTTGTGTCTGAGACCTTCTACCCAATACACATTGTCAACACTGCTTCTTCCATTTAGAGAGATGGACCCTCTATCTTTTACCATACATGGTGCATCATTACCACAATGAACCACACCACCATTATACTCTTCCAGAGATAGAAACTTACTCCAATCACCAGTCATATGGTGAGAACAACCACTGTCAATAATCCACTCATTGAAATTATCAAAGCGGGAGACAAGGTCCTTCTTGTCTGGCACATCTTCCTTGACCACTACAAACACAATATCTTCATTTTCTTCATCTTCTGATTCCTCATCAGTGACAACTTCATCAACTACTACAAAAAAGTTTCTCTGGTTTCCTCCTTTGAACTTCTTGAACCTCTCTGGTTTATCCTTGTTGTCACCATTAGGGCAGTTTACACAATGTGTCCTATCTGGTTACAAGAAAAGCATTTCAAAGGAAGCTTACCTTTGTATTTACCGGTTCCCTTGGGAAGTCTCTTGGAAAGAAGAGCTTCAAATTCCATCAAGATCTCCTCATCATCCATTTCTCTACTTTGTCTTGGTTCACCACTGGTACTAGCTTCTTTGCCTTTTCTAGATGGTGCAGCAGATGCTCTGAAGGCTGATTCAGTCTTCTGAATACTACCATCATAATTATTTAGCTCATAAGTTGTTAACTTTGCAATGATGGAGTCCAGGGATACCTTTGTCTTGTCTATAGACCTCAACTCCTGAATAGTAGCAACCCTTATTGCATAGACCAGTAATAAGGATCTCAAAACTTTGCTAACAACAATGGAATCTTCCATTTTACCACCTGCACTCTTGATATCTCCAACAACAGTTTTGATTCTTATTCCATATTGTTGAATGGTCTCTCCTTCAACCATCCCCATGTCTTCAAACTTTCCCCTAAGGCTTTCTTCCTTAGCTTGTTTCACATGCTCATCACCGCCATAGATATTCTCAAGGGCATCCCATACTTCTTTGGGATTCTCTTTGTTCTGAACATCAATAAACTCAATGTCAGATAAATTTCTAATTAGGGCTTCCATGACTTGCCCATTCTCCTGAATCTCTCTCTTTTGGTCATCGGTGAGAGTACTAGTAGGGATAACATAAGCATTCTCAACATAGCGCCAACATTGAGCACCCATGCTTTTGATGTATATCTTCATTCTATCCTTCCATATTTTAAAGTTGTCTCTATTGAACTTTGGACCTTCCCTCCTCATCATTAGAGTATGATCTTTTCCTCAAGTGGTTAAGTTTACAACACAGAGGACCTGGAGGATGCTTTGATACCAAATGATGAATCAAAGATGAACAATTAGTACCAAACTGGTATTGAGAGGGGGGGGCGGTTGAATCAATACAAATAAAAACACTTTTCCTTGAACCGGTTTGATTGAGAACCCTGCACTTTGACTGGCAAGCAATAACACCGGTCTAAACCATATTACTACCGGTTGAACATAGTGAAAGACATAAACCGGTAACTCAGCTTTCCACACAATCTAACATCTTATTTCCACTTCATCCATATGCATACACTAGTAATACTTTAATAGAAATGTAAAGACTTACAGGTTCAACATGCTTTACCGCCTAATTAGAGAATAACAAAGCATCATATGAAAAGCATCACACATAACACACATATTTTTCATGTGGAAACCCAACTAGGAAAAACCACAGTGGGGATGAATACCCACAAGCTGTTCTTTGAACCCTTTTGAAGTCCGCTCTGTTAGGAGCCTAGTTCGGTTAAAGACTTTACAATAGGTTCCGTTAGGAATCGATCCTGCTAGGGATCACTCGATTAAGGGATGGCTAACATACCCAGTTAAGCGTTAAACCTGGTTAAAGGTTACCCTGTTAGAGGACTTTTAGAACTCAATGATTTTGAGTCACCCTGTTAAAGGATTTATAGCAAGCTGGTTAAAGCTACCCTGTTAAGGGATTTTCCAACTATTGAAGTGGTTAGAGATCAATAGGTATTACAATGATTTGGTAACAACTCTTAATGCCAATGCAGATCCGCTTCAGTTCCTTCCTTCTGCACTCACACTCTGTAGGTATCAATTCTCATATCTGGTCTGGCAAGAATCACATATCTTTGCACTTAGATACACACACAACATTTGCCAACAACCTCAACATGAAAAACAACATCAAGCTTATAGGAAACAGATAGGTCGGTAGCATAAACCTTAAACCCTAAACATTTAGGTTAAGAAATTTAGTTGGTTCAATCCTAACTGTTGATCATATTGCATTGATTACAATAGTCTTGAACAGATCTCAAGATGTTCTCCATCGTTCATTATTCACTGCTTCTTAGAGGCTGATAACCCATCACGCGTTCTCCACCATTTACAAAGACCTTGTACATTCCCAAGGTAGATAGGATCAATCTCCTTCACGCACATAGGGCTAATGTGGCAACACAATCTGTTCATCATTACAATGCTAGCACAACACACAATATCATCAGTTGAATCACATAGGCATAGAACACTTCAATCAGAAACCTTGAAGCTAAGACTACCAATCGGTAGTCATACCATATGAAACCTTGATACAAAACATTCCATATACCGGTTCACTTGGACAAACATACCGCTTTACTTTGTTACATATACTGGTTCACATTTTAACATACCAGTTCACTTGGACAAACATACCGCTTCACTTTGTCACATATACCGGTTCACATTTCATCATACCGGTTCACTTGCAAGTGCTTACTTCAATATACCATTTCACTCTTCATCATATTGACATCAATGACAACATACAATATCATCATGTCAACATACTCTGCACATATGCCAACAAGCATATCTTCACTGCTTGATGATGTGGAAGGGAGAGCTTCCCTATTGTGTGGTACTAGGATGTTTTGAACCATTTTAAGGTTGTTATAGTACAGAAAGGGATTAGAGTTTGTTGATACTGATATTTCCTACCCATTGTAAGGAAAGTTTAGGAACTAGTGGTATGTAGATGGTATTGCTTGCATCTCATGGATCCAAGGATAACCTAAGTGTATGTTGTAAGACAAGTCTATGTCCAAGACTTGACAGATAGTGTCCCTCTAGATTGGTCCCACTTGAATGGGTAGTACCACCAATCCTTTTGATTATCTATCATCATCATCATATCCTTTTATGGTTATCTTTTTCTTAAGATCAATGGCCATTTCTGAGAAACCCAATGCATGGATAAGTTTTAGAGTATAGATATTTAGGCCGGCTCCTCCATCTATTAGTACATGTCTTATGTGATGTTTATAGACTAGAACTTCAATATGGAGTGGGGTGTTATATAGATGACTCAAAGAGATGTCATCATGTTTAGAGAAGGATAGATTATGAGGCACGGCTAAATGCCCCACCATATCTTGGAATCGATTAATATCCAATTTGTTTGGAACTATAGTGTCTACAAGAGCTCTCTCTAGAATATCATTATGCGTTGGTGAAATTTTGAGCAACTCTAATATTGATATTTGGGCCAGTGTTTTCTATAATTTATCTACCAAATTGTATTGACTTTAGGAGGAATAGATATTTTAAATGCATTTCCTTTCAATACATACTTGGATTGGGCCCATGGGGTCACATTTTATGGGACATGCTCTTGTTTGTCCTCGATCCTAATGACATTGATTTGGTTGTCATATGTTAAGATGTGATTGATAACATTGTAGTAAATGTGATTGATATTGGCCCCTTTGTTGTTTGATGAAGAGGATGATCCCTTGTCATAATTAGGAAGGGGATTTTTGAATGCTTCATGATCATTGTTGGTTTTATTTCCATCCACTATTATGTCACCTTTGTCTAGTAGATCTTGGACCAAGTGCTTCAATCTTTGACAATCATTAGTCTGGTGACCCTTGATTTGAGGATACTCATAATGATGTGTACCATTCCACCATGATGGTTTGACTTGTGGTTAAAAATACCTTGTGTTTGGCAATGTTATGAGTTTATTTTCCAAAATTTCTCTTAATTCCAATTCAAGTGATTGCCCCAAAGGTGCGAACTTCCTTTGATATGGTGTAGGGGCTAGTTTCGGGTTGTTGTTTTCTGGATTGTTTTCTGGTGTAGTACCTGATAAGTTCAACACTGGTTGTTTTAGTTTTGCGTTATGAATGTCAACTACACCATCATTGATGACATTCTTGTTTCTCATACATAATTTGGACTTGTGAGTGTTGTTGTTGGTGTTATTTTTATTGTTGTACTTGTTCAAAAAACTGGTACCTTCCTTAGAGAATTTTAAGATTCCCCTTTTAATCAAGGCTTCTTCAATTTTGATGCCATTATCGATCAATTTCTGGAAGTTAGGTGGACATTGCAATTGGATTTGATAACTCATCACACTACTTATATTATCAATAAAGATATACATCTTTTCCTTTTCAATTACTGGATGGGGATATCTAGAAAACAATCATCTCCATCTCTGTAGAAATGTCATGAATGTCTCATTATTTTTCTATTTTGTATTGCAAAGATCGAGCATGGTTATCTCATGTTGGGTATTGTAAGAGTATTGTGATACAAATTTGTTCACTGGCTCCTCAAATGATCTAGTGCCCAACGTAAATTTTGATAACCACTCCATGGTTTATCCACCTAAGCTTCTTGGAAAAAATCTCATTAGGTAGGTGTCATTGTGTGCGAATTCTAAACTCATGGTGCAAAACTTCCTTACATGATCTTGGGGGTTAGTTTTATCATTATATTTTTCATACTTGGGAATTTTGCAATTGGGTGGAAATGGTATCATGTTTAAGCTTTGATCGAATGGATAGGGGAAAATATCCTCTAAGGAATATCTCCTTGTTTCTTGTTGCATGTCTTTCATATGTTGTTGAAGAGCTTGGATTTGTTGAGTTAATGCATTCAAGGGTTTGTTATCATTGTTCCTTAGTTCATCATTATTATTGCGGTCATTGCTATTATAGTTATGTGTTCTTGGTTCTTCTCTTATTCCATGGTGTTGTTGTGTTAGCTGGTCCATATCAAAATCCACAGGAATCTTAATGCCTTTGCTTGCTAGCATGAGAAAATATTTTTCCTTGTTGAATTCTATGAGTTTTTGCACGAGTTTTTGAAAATCATGGTTTTTTTGCACCTCTTGAAGTAGGTCCTCAGTTATTTCATCTTCACTAGTATCCAGATACGTGTTTAAGGGTTTTTTTCCTCTATGTCCTATTATTGGTTGTGACTATATTTTCTGTTCTCTATGCTTTTGAGCTTGAGTTACAACTAGCATGTGAATGATTAGTTTGTAACTCAATAGGTGATTAATTGTTGAGGTAAATAGTCTAAGTTGATATTTCTTCCTCTATTGAGATGTTGTGATGATGCAGATCTTTGTTGAAAGGCACATGTTTTCAATGAATCTTTGTCAAACTCAGTTATGTGACCATGTAGATATTTACGGAAATGGTGCAAGAAGGTGCGATGCTTTAGAAGGAGTTTGTGGTTTATGTAGAGAAATTTCCTTCTCTTCAAGATTTTCTTTTGATTAAGATTCTTTCTCTTTAAGGTGGTCTTTTGACTGGATTTTTTCCTCTTTAAGTGATGAGGGATGGTCATACGAGTGATCAAAGTTGAGGTTTGTTTTGATAACAAATACCTTGTTTGATTGATCCAAGTTTTACTAAGTCAAATAAGAGGTTAGATATTCCCCTCTTGATATGTCTAAGTGTGCCAAATGATTAATGGAGTTTCTTGATGGAGGATGATAAATCCTGATATGGAAACTAAATTGATTTGACTAACTTTAATAAATAAGCTAGGTATTTGATTTTGATGTTGTTGAAAGGTGTACTTAGATCACTAGTTGAATTTCAATCTATTTTTGTTGAAGAAAGCTTGTTTGTGATAGTTGAATTTGAAAGGAAACCTAAAAGGGTATTTGGATCAATTTTTGAAAATTTCAAATTCTACCTAGAAGTGTCCACTGTCCCAAAAGTGCTAGAGTAAATGCGCTAAAACCTTTGTTGAATATGCCACTTCATATGTTGAATGCGCTAGTACACTGATCAAAGGCGCTAAAATCTATGTTGAATGCACCAACTGAAACATCATATGGGCTACAAAAATACTCAAATGCACCACAAAAATGGTTAAATGTGCCAATTTGTTGGATTTCCTAATTTTTTTCAAATTTTTGATGTGATTTTTGATTTATTGGATTTTTGGCCAGATGTTTTTATGATATCTGACAAAAACATAACAAACACTCATGAACACAGTGGTAGATTTGTCTCTAATTTAAACATGAAGTGTATGTTCTTATGGATCTTTTCAAATCCCCTTTTGTTTTCACTGGTTTGGAACAACAAGACACATCAATCATACTCTCTAATCTTAAGTGAAGCAGTCACCGGCTAGGAGGGACCTCAAAGAGATTAATCTGGACTGGTCAGCAAGAGTAAACATAACAGAAACACAAAGATATAATGGAGGCAATGTAGAATAGACTGTTTTATTTTAGGAAAACTGATTACAACAAACTGGGTTATAGAAACTGACTCACAGGCCTGCTAAAACATACTCAAAGTACGAAATAGGTCACAACTGGGACCTTGAATCTTAAGATCTATCTTCGATGCTTAGTCTAGCTACTTGATTCTTTGATCGCTACATTCTAATGTGTGATTACAATTATATATATGATCCAAGTGGAACCGGTCGGCCTAAAAAGGGATCAAAACCCAAAGAACAAGACCTAAAATGTAAAACCAAAAAGGTCGGCCTTCGCCAAGAGATTCCTCTAGAAAATCCAAAGGATGAAGTGTAGATCATGGGAAAAGGTTAGCCACACACCAAGGAACATCAAAAATAATGCCCAAGGATCTGCAAGCTTCGAAAGGGGTTCTAGTAGTTCACCAAAATAGGTCCAGACAACTGGTAACAAGAACTATCAATCGGTAACAAGAAACTATCATGGATCTCCCCTCATGGTCTCAGTCACAGGGTTACAAACTGAACTGAAACTTATGATGAACTTTCGATAAAAACTAGCCAATCCATGAAATGATCTTACCTCTCCAATGCTTTCCGGTGTAGGCCACTCAACAATTGCTTTCACTTTCTCAAGGTCCATCTTCAAACCATCCTCAGATATCACAAATCCCAAATAGACTAACTCATCCTTCATGAAAGTACACTTCTTAATATTTATCAACAACATTTCTTCTCTCAACCTTTGCAAAACTTGTCTCAAATGAAAAAAATGTTCCTCTTTTGTCTTACTGAAAATTAGAATGTCATCCAAATATACAATAACAAATTTACCCAAAAATTTCTTCAATGCCTCATTGATCAACCTCATGAAAGTACTCGGTGCATTAGTTAACCCAAAAGGCATCACCAACCATTCATACAGTCCTTCATTTGTCTTGAATGTTGTCTTCCACTCATCTCCTTCTCTGATCTTGATCTAATGATATCCACTCTTCAAATCTATCTTTGTAAAGTATTTTTCTCCACTTAAACAATCCATTATGTCATCTATCCTAGGCAAAGGAAATTGATTTTTCACTGTGATCTTGTTTATTTCTCTGGAATCAGTACACATTCTCCACTCTCCATTCTTCTTAGGTGCTAATACTACTAGTACTACACAAGGGCTTAGACTCTCCCTGATCAAACCTTTCTTCAACATCTCCTGCACTTGTCTATTAAGCTCCTCATTATATGCCGATGTTTAATAATTTTCTTAGGTGAAAATCCATCAGGCACATTATCTGAAATGATGTCTTCATATTCTATCAGCAAATATTTTATCTCTTCTGGTTGTTTCTCTTCATGCCTCGGATTCTCAATCTTCTTAGGAATTAAGGCAAAACACATATTATCATGTCTCAATCCATCCAAGAATTTCCTTCCATCTACCAAACAAATTCTATCATTCATACAAACTTCACTCTTCAAAGGTTCCTCCAAGGGCAACAAGGTTTGCTTCATCCCATTGGCCACAATAGTGTATGTATTCTTCCTCCCATAATGTACTTCTTGTCTATCAAACTACCAAGGTCTACCCAACAAAATATGATGAATATCCATAGGCATAATATCACACAAGACTTCATCGTGATAATTCTCAATTTTCAATTTCAGCAAACATTTCTCACTTACTAACAACTTATGTTCATCTCGAATACATGCTATCTGATAAGGATTAGGGTGTTTCAATCTCTCCAAATTCAACTTATTCACCATCTTTGCTAAAACAAGATTATCTAAACTACCACTATCAATAACAACTTTACAACACTTATTGAATACCTTACATCTAGTCTTGAACAAATTCTTCCTCTGCAAGGGCTCTTCATCTCTCTCGGTATGACACAAAGCTCTCCTCATCATCAACAATTCTTTGTCTTCTAGTTTATTGTTTGATCCGGTGGGGTTTTCTTCCACCACTGCTTCTCTTCTAGTATTCTTTATCTTCCTATACTTGAAAGCACGATGTCCTTATCCTCCACAGTTATAGAAAGTTCCTTTGAATGTTCTCTTATCTTGTCTTCAAAAATTCTGATTCTGATAGCCATCCGGTTCTCTCCTCTAGTAGGAATTTCTATCATCTTTCCTGTATGAATTACCTTCTTTATTCACTTCCTTGTCCTTGTTCTAATCTATACAAGTTCCTCTACCTCTGGCATATCCTCTTCCTCCTTGAAATCTTCCTCTGGTAAACCTTCCACCTCTACGTCTACCAATTTCTTTTATTTAGATTCTCTTTTGCCTTTAGGGTATACTAGTAAGCCTCTTCAAAACTCTCTAATTTGATCAAACTAAGTTCATCTTGTATAGACACCCTCAATCCATTCAAATATCTTGTAACTTGTTCAAATTCATTATCAACATGTCCATATATGATATTCAACTTGTAAAATGCTTCGATGTATTCCTTCACACTAGATTCCTTTTGTCTCAAATTTTGCAACTTTCAAAATAGATTCACTTGTTAATTAGTTGGCATAAATTTTGAATTCAACTTAGCAATCATCCGATCCCATGTCTTAATCTTCTCTTTACCTCTTCTTTTTCTATCAACTTGCAAATCCTCCCACCAAAGAGATGGATGACCTTTCAACTAGGTACATGCATATTTCACCTTCCTTTGTTCTGCAGTGTTTTCAAAATCAAAATATTTATCCATGTCTGAGATCCAATGCATCAATTCATCCAAATCCAACTTCCCATCATATTTCGGGGGGTAAAATGAGGTTTAGTATTCTCCCTACTCAAAACCCTCAAAAACCTTTCCTCTTCCGGATCAACCGTCGGTGGGTTTACTTATTCTGTTGGGGCTTCTTCTCCTTCATCTTCACTTACCTCTATGATATGTCAACCTCTTCTCTAGGGTGCCTCCATGACTTCCAATTGGGCTTCTATCCCTCACAACATTTCCATCACAAAAAAGGTGTGCATTCCCATGTGCTCCACCATTCCTAGTTCCTCTTCGTGCCATTGTTTATGTCAGTCCTCTGCAACTGCAGGTTAGATCCACAATCCGCCACCCTACAACAAAATCTCAGGACACACAACCTCTAGAATAAAAACTTTCTCTGATACCACTTGAAGCGATCACCGGTTAGGAGGGACCCCAAATAGATCAATCCGGACCGGTCATCAAGAGTAAACACAAGGAAACACAAAGATATGATGGAGGAAATGCAAAATAGATTGTTTATTTCATCAAAACTTATTACAACCAATTGGTAACAACTAGGCTACATAAACCAGCTCACAGGCCTGCTAAAACATGCTCAAAGTATAGAATAGGTCACAATCAGGTCCTTCAATCTTAAGATCTATCTTCTTCGCTCAGTCTAGCTACTTGATTCTATTAGACACAATGTACCACTAAGAGGGGGGTGAATCAGTGGTTCTCAAACTTTTCTCTTTAACTATCCTATGTGAGTATATCAATTGATAGATCTAACTGAATACAGACTTACCAGTTAGATGGGAGACTAACACATATGCACTCACACATAAAGGGGATATAACATAACACCAGCATATATGAGGAAAACCCAAGATGGGAAAAACCTTTGTGAGAAATGTTGTTGGAGTCTACTACTCCAATCTAGCCTCACAATGAATCTTTAATTACAATGTTTAGGGCACCAACCCAAGGAGCACTAACCCTTGATTTAGGGCACCAACCTAAGGAGCTACAACTCAGTGAACACAAAACATAATCATTTACAAAAGTTATAGTCTTGTTACAAAAGAAGCTTTGTAACTCTCTTACAAATCTCTTCAACTCTTTCTTCTATCCAATACTCTGTCGGTTCAGTCACCCTCTTACTATTGCAACCTTACTCTCTGTTGCACCTACACTAGATTGACCTCTTCTTCTTCTCTGTCAATTCTGCTTTCCATCAATTCAACTCTCTACTACACTGTTTCTCTCCACCACTAGTCTTGATAACTTAGTCAGATGTCTACCATCTTAAACCCGCTAGTTCTCAACTTCATCAGATGTCTACCATCTTAAACCCGCTGGTTCTCAACTTCCCTTCTCTACAATATTCTATGGCTGATCTCTTCCGAATTAGTCACCATCGATATGTTTCTCTCACAAAATCATTGGCAGACTACCGGTTGCCTCACAGTTGTCGGTTGACCTCTCCAAATCTATTCTCTTTTGCACTTAGTCTATCTTTTGATTGTCATTGAGTACTTGACTGATTTTCTCTCACATGCAGCAACAACACTCTCTCATTCAGTAGCATGCTCCATCAATTTTGGCTTGCATATTTATAAACTTATTTTCTCACCAAAAGCTAATTCAAATTTTGGGTGGTTAGGGTTTTCTTCTACCGACCAAATCTACATCCAATCTGATCCAATCCACCTTGATTGCACACCTACTTTGGAGGGATAAGCCATCACGCATTTTCCATTTGTCTAAAGTATGTTTGCCAATAATAGAAAACTTGACCTTGTTTTTCGACCTTGAAATCTATTGACACATTCATGACCCAACTGTTTCCTTCTCGAGATTCTCTTGCAATCTAATTTCCTTCCTTTGATCCTGGCACCAACAGCTCCCTAATCTCCTTCTGTTGTTCATTCTTCCTCAAGGTGAAATCCTTTGATCTGATCCCCAAATCATGGGCTTCATATTAAATGCTCAGCTGTAAAAACACCCACCATGCCTCGATGATAAAAATACCTTCACTAACTTTTGCCTTCTTGCCACTTGGCACCTGCATATTACACATGTCGGCATCCAACTTAGTATTCAATTTACTAACATTTGGTTTGTTCACACTTGATCATCCGACAAACCCTTACTAGTTCAACCTTGCACTCTACTTCTCTTCCGATGGAATACTCAACTGGTCAACACTCTTGCTAACCTACCTTATGTACATCTTCATTAGATGGGAGTCTTCTCCATCTACACATTGTTGCATTACTAGTGGACATACTTACCAGTAAACACCTTGATGATGTTGGAAACCAACAACACTGAGGGGGGGGGGGTGAATCAGTGTTATACTGGAATAGTAGATTTTAGCCTTAACAAAACGTTCATACACCAACCGGTATACCGATATAAACAAAATTGAAAGAAGTAAAGCAACCAATAATCCAAACACACAAATGAGAATCATAACACATAGATTTATACGTGGAAAACCTCAAAGTGGAAAAACCACGATGGGATTTGTGAACCACAATATCAATCCACTGGCCATATGAAGAGATATTATAATATATGATGGGCCTACACTTGCAGGAAGGCTTACAACCTAGAGCACACTGCTCAATCATAATAGGAGCCTCACTGACTACATAAAAATTCCAAAAAACAATCCAGAGAAGTAAGAACTGCTAAGAATATAGCATCTTCTATGCCAGAATACAATTCCGATTTAAGCTCTGTCTGTTTCGGTTAGAAACCCTAAACCCTTTTACTGGAATAACCCTTACAATAAATTCCTCACATATATAATCTCTCTGAATAATATCGCATCATATTAAATTCGCATACTAATCCATTCCATACATCATGTCTATCTCCTTATATCAAAATGATCTAATCAAACTACCCTATATATCCTCTACAAATTTATGCCTTATGTCGGCTTACAAAGATATATACAATATCAGATTACATGTCAGCTAGATAACATAAATGTATAAATATTAAGACAAGTTGTCGATGTTGGATCCAAGATGTGTCGGCCTCCAATAGCGATAACCTTTACTATACCATGTCGGCCTACATTGTCGGTGACCAAAGAAATCTTATGACCTACTAATGCTGGTGCCGGTGTCGGTGCCGGTGTAGAATTTGTGAAGTGCATGTCGGTACACCATATGAAGACGAAACACAAAATCATGTTGCCATCAATGACAACATAGTGAAACCAACTAATAGAGTTTCAATTGCCAACAATCTCCCCCTTTGGCATTGATGGCAACACTCATTTGAAAAATGGTTAAGGTTTCATCTACTGGTTCCATCCTGCCCTGCTCTCCTTGAATTGAATATGCAAAATACTCCATATCACCAAAACTCCAGAAACTCTATAACTCCCCCTAATGTATGAAACTCTTTTATTCTTTTTCACATCTATACTACTCCCCCTTTGACATCAATGCCCCAAAAAAATGTCAAAGAATAAGAACTGTACAATGAATACCTCTAGAAATATCTTACTGGAGCTTGATCAATTTAAAAATTTCCGGATAAGCTTTCTCCAGTGACTCCACATAAGTATCCCAATTAGTTTTGAATGTGTCAAAAATAGATACAAGTCCACTCAATAAATGTGCAAATGATTTCTCATTTACCTCTACCGGTGTGGTCTTTCCCACCATATCCATACATTCTTTCTTATGTACATAGAGTGAAGCCAATCTTGGACTCACCAAGCCTCTCAGACTTCTGGCTCTTTGAATTATTTTGTCCCTTTCCTTCTTAAGAGCAGAAATTTGATTCTCCAAAATCAAAATTTGACCATCAATTGATGTTGCCAATGAAATTAATCCATCAAAAGAGTTAGCAATACTAGCAATTTTCCCCTGAATCTCTTTTATCTTTTTATCAACATTTGTTGTAAGTATTTCAGTATTGCAACATAACCTATATATATTTATACATTGTTTCAAAGAATTTTCTATTAGAATTAGCTTCTCCTCAATCTTTTTCTTCTCTGTCTCAATTACTTGATCAAAAGAGGCTCTCTTAGCCTGAGTAAATCTTTCTAATGCTTGTTGGTTAGAGATTTTTTGTACGGATTGAAAGTCCTTGATATCTGCTCAGTAATTACCTTAAGCTTGCCGAAAGGGCTCACTTCATGTAAAATAGTGATTGATTGATCTATAATCCCCTTGTTTGGTTCCCTCTATCAGTTTTTGAGAAGCCATCATCATTAGTTCAATGGAACTCATCTCTATGATGGTTTTATTTTCTACTTGAGAAGTGTCAATTGACAATAATGATGGGCCAACAACTGGTTCCTTGCCGGATTCCCCTATTTTCTCCTCTGATGTTTTATCCTTTATAACCTCCTCACTTCCACTGGTGGCTTCACCACTTGGTGCAGTTTGTGTAACTATTGGTTCCTCTGTAGGAATGGTATCCTCAACCTATAAATTTGTATCTGAAGGACAATTCTCCTCAATATTAGTATCATGTACAATGTTAGCTTGTCCATTCTTAGTACTAACTGGTATCTGTACATCTTTTTTTACTAGTGGCTCAATTTCCACTATCTTGATATTTTTCAAAACTAATGGTGAAGTGCCCATAATCCCCTTTCTTTTTCCTTCAACTAGGGTATCTATAGTGTTTGTCTTGGTCTCCAGTGAAGTAAAGAATCCTCTGTCTTCTCCAAAAAATTTAATCCATGCTTTCCGAGTTTCCTTTATTACTTCATTCACTCTCCCTAGCATCAGACTAGTTATCCTATGTTTGCAATTGAAGAATTTTCTATCTATTGCCTCAATTATCTTTTCCATTTCATCTGGAGCTATAGTAACACAGATACATAGTAGTTCTTGCATTTTAATGTGTTTATCTTCTTGCATAGTAGATAATCTTCTAGCATCTAACATGTTATATAACTCAGTCGATATTTGATTTTCTATCTCTATTAAGGATTTTTGATAGATATCCAAGTATAATAGGATTTCTTCTTCTACCTCTCTCTGTTCATCATCCTCTAAGTTTTCATAATAAAACTTAACATTCTTCAACATGCCATCTTTTGTGATTTCATGTACAATTTCTGCACAAGTATTAGGTGAAACCTTACCAGAATTAGTGTCATCCTTCTTCTTCCTCTTGACAATACCGGATGCAGCTATAGGTGTAGCTTTAGGTGCTTTCTTTTGTGCTGGTAGCTTGATTGTGACCCTCCTAACCAATTGCTTTACTTCCAGCTTTGTTTCGTCTGGTTTCTTCCTAACAACCCTCTTAAATGCTAACAGTGTGTTATCCTCTGATTCACATTCTATAGTAATAGGTTCAATATGAACTTCCAGATCCTTCCTCTTTCTACCTTTCTCTGGGACAACATCAATTAGTGCCTTTATGTCCTTTGAGACCTTCTATACAAACTTACTTGCTTTTCCTTCTTGCTTCTCCCTTTTCTTTTGGTTGAAATCTGTTTCAACCTCTTGAGTATTCTGTTATGCAGTACCATAGAGCTTCTTTGCCTCATCTATTGGTGCATCAATTAGAATTTTCACATAGGCATCAAGAATCTGTGGATCTACCTCATAGCCCATTTCTTCAATCCAAATCTTTTGGGGCTTAATTTCTTCCATGAGAGTCTCATCCTTCTTTACCATGAAGCAAAAGTTGATAGAGTATTTCTCTACTATATATGCTCAGGTACCCTTACCTTAGACCTCATAGATTTTTGAAATGCCTTAAAATAACCCCATATCTTATCATCTCTTTGACTTCCTAATGCATCAATTGACTGTTTCAATTGTCTTCCTACCAGAATGTTAACATCAAATAGACTAACAAGTTCCCATACCACAAAGTGCCCTTTTTCTCACCCTTAATCTTTCCTAAGTTGATTAAAAACTCATCAAGCATCCAACCACATAGATCTAACTTTACATTATCTCTCATCATTTTATATGCAGCCAAAACACATGAACTAGAAACAAAATTTCGTCAATTTGACTGATTTACCTTATATTTGATAATCATGCTTCCAAATTTGATGTTAGTGTCAGTGATAGTGCTCACTTTCATGGATCTCTTGTCAGATGTAGCATCGATGATCTTCCTCATGAAGTCATTTGAAACTTTCTTATCTGGATGTTTCCCTACCGAAGACAAACTAGTAATTGCCCGGATGGATTCCTTAGTGATTTTGTAAGGTCTATTCATTCATATGAATTCCCCATGTACTCTGCTTAGTACATATCTGATTATCTCATCCTCAAACTTTGGAATATCCAGAATGTTTGTAAACCCTAGTTCTTCAATATGTTTATATGCCGATTTGATCTTTCTAGATTCTCCCATTAGCTCATTCATATACATTCACTTGATTTCTAAAGTTCCCAAGTCCTCTATATGATAGTGAATGTATGCCCTAACATCCTCTACATACAAAACTCCCTTTGGAACGCGATAAAATGATCCAACAGAATCTTCCTGGGTAGCCACATGTGGATACCACTTGAAAATTGGCCCGGGTGGTCCTTGAACTCCACTACAGTTGGGTTTGCAACAAAAATAGGAATAGAAGATGATCTTGCTTCCGTGTTTCAAGATAAATACCTTTTGACCGCTCTCGATGAAAACCTTCCATAAATTCTTCAAGAATAAATCTGATTGCCTCTGAATAGCCTCTGATCGCACTTAGTTGCTCTGAATTGCTCTAAAATTACTTTGAATGCAGAGTGATTTACAATGAAGTGTATTCAACCTCTTATCCATCGAGAAAAACCCTAATCTTCCATTAACATAAATGACTACTGGTGAAAGATACCGGATCTTGCTCAGAACATATCCATTCCAGATAATCCTCTCCAATATTTGGAATATTTTCCAGAACCTCTTCCTGGGGCATATCCAACATTTTCATGAATTTTTCCTACCCCTAAGGCATTTTCCTTAGTTATCAGATGAGCTCACTACCGATGCAGGAGTAGCCTCTTCTATCGGATAAGTAACCAGAACATTCCCATCTAATGATTGTTCTTCAGTCTTCCTAACCCATCTCTGAGTATAGTCTTGCCAGATTTCACTAACCTTCTCTTTTCCTTTTTCATTTGATCCTCCATTACTAATTGGTTGATTTATGCTTCTACAGAACTTCGCAATATGTCCAACTTCATTACATGCATAACATATAACATTGTTCTTTTGAATTGCTTTGCTAAAACCGGTGAAATTGCTTGACCTGCACTGATTAGCCATATGTCCAAATTTTCCATAAGAATAACATTTTACATTCATTTCGCAATCTTTTGTCTTATGACCAATTTTACTGCATTTAGAACATTTATCGAGAGTTGAATCAGGGTTCTAATTTGCTCTGTTTCTACATTGCCTAGCCATGTGACCAAATCTATTGCAAACAAAACATCTACCATTGAATTATCTTACCAATGCCTTATGGTTTTGATCTTTATTAGCAGTACCAGATCTTTGTCCTTGCTCAAATCCAAGTCCACTGGAATCTCCAATCTACCTCTGTCTCTTTAATAACCCATCAAGTTGTGCTGAGATTATCTTGAATTTTCCTTTTTACTCACTTTCAGCAATTAAATCTTCTCTTAGTATTATCATTTTTCTCTCAAGCTCTTGCTCATTACTCTAGGATTATACCAAATCAGTTCTCAACATATCATTTTCATGAACCAACCTACCACATTCTTCAAACTTGTTTTTCAAGGATACAACAATATTTTCTTCCTTTTTCTTTCTGTCCTCAATCTCCTTAGACATCCTCATATATATCACTTGCATTTCATTCTTCATAATCATATTCTCCTGACTCAATTTCTAATGTTTCTCCTTAAGTGCTTTTTTCTCCTCATCATCTTGATTTTGCAAAAGTTCCTTCCTCCTAGCTTGAACAAATGGTAGCCTTTCTTGTAGGACAAAAATGAATTCCTTAGCAGAATTCAACTCATCTTCTAGCTTTAAGTTCTTCAACCTTTTAGCATTATAATCTTCAAGTACCATCTCAAGCTGCTTCTCTAAACCCATATTCAACGATTTCAGTTTCAAGATCTTCCTCAAGCTGTTAAACTTCCTCTGAGGCACGAGGCTCTGATACCAATTGTTGGAAATCAATAACACTGAGAGGGGGGGGGGGTGAATCAGTGTTATACTAGAACAATAGATTTTAGCCTTAACAAAACATTCATACACCAACTAGTATACCGATATAAACAGAATTGAAAGAAGTAAAGAAACCAATAAGCCAAACACACAAATGAGAATCATAACACATAGATTTATATGTGGAAAACCTCAAAGTGGAAAAACCACGGTGGGATTTGTGACCCACAATATCAATCCACTGGCCATATGAAGAGATATTACAATATATGATGGGCCTGCACTTGCAGGAAGGCTTACAGCCTAGAGCACACTACTCAATTATAATAGGAGCCTCACTGACTACATAAAATTCCAGATAACAGTTCAGAGAAGTGTGAACTGCTAAGATAGCATCTTCTATGCTAGAATACAGTTCCAATTTTAGCTTTGTTTGTTTTGGTTAGAAACCCTAAACCCCTTTACTGGAATATCCCTTACAATAAATTCCTCACATACATAACTCTCTGAATAATCTCACATCTTATTACATTCACATACTAATCTATTCCATACATCATGTCTATCTCCTTATATCAAAATGATCTAATCAAACTGCCCTATATACTCTATACAAATTTATGCCTTATGTCAGTTTACAAAGATATATATATAATATCAGATTACATGTCGACCAGATAACATAAATGTATAAACATTAAGAAAAGTTTTTGATGCCAGATCCAAGATGTGTTGGCCTCCAATACTGATAACCTTTACTATACCATGTTGACCTGCATTGCCAGTGACCAAAGAAATCTTCTAACCTAACGGTGTCGGTGTCGGTGCTGGTGTAGAATCTATGAAGTGTCTTTCAGTACACCATGTGAAGTCGGAACACAAAATCATGTTGCCATCAATGACAACATAGTGAAACCAACCAATAGAGTGTCAATTGCCAATAGATGACACCATGTCATTATCCTTCAATTGATTCCATCTTCAATCCGGCCATTGTCCTCTTCCTGCAACTGCTCAACCTTGTTTTCTTCTTCATCAGCCCAGACCATATCTCAATCAGTTTGTCAAAGTGGAAAACCCATCATTCTTCATCTGTCTCGGTAACTCAACATTCCTTCTTTGTCAGTCTAGTGCATATCCCCGATTTCATGCACTTGGGGAATTCCTTTGATTCACTGATAGATCCAGTGTGAGTCTTCAAACACCCGCCTTTACCTCTTCACAGAACTAAGATGCACACTATGCATAATAGGAGATAAGCTCCACTTACTGGTGATAGTGAATCCTTTTCATATGCATCTTGTAATGCACTCATGTGGCTTCCCTATTTGTGCAACATATCTTCAAATAGGCACATGTGATCCGGTGTGGGGTACATTCATTGTCAGTCATCTCTTCACATGTTGACTACATCTTTATCCGATGGGAGTCCAGTTGTTTTGCATCCACAAAGCATACTGATGAACTTAATATCCTTCTCCTCTTGTGTTGATGTGATTTAGATATCACTCTGCATCTTCATTACAATCAACAACTCAACATCTTGCCCACTCACAGATGTCATCATTTACTGGTTGTTATATCATACTAGTCTCTTGTCCATATCTTCTACACAAATCAAACACTAACTTTTGTATCGGTGACTTGAATGGTTATTGTACTAAATGACATTCTCTCCCTTATGGTGAACTCTCACACTAAGTGACATCAAAGATATCACATCCGGTATGCATCCATGACAGAGCTGCACATACATCTCTTATATCGGTAGCCATCTTATATCGGTTAACATCAATGTCAACACAATGCCAATAATCTCCCCCTTTGGCATTGATGTCAACTCATGTAGTATCTGACAAACTACATAATCTCTCTCACCCTTTGTGTAATCTAACTCTCCCCCTTTGTATAATGCATAGATTCACACACATGTAGTATGCAGTATACTACAAAATCTTTCTCCCCCTTTGACAAAAATGGTAAAGGGCATTGACAAAATTTTACCTCCCCTTTGCTTTACCTGATGCATCTCCTTTTTTGATACCAATTGATACAATCTCTCAAGTTACAACTCTTGAGATGGAGGACTCAAGCATCAACTGATACCAATTGAGCATGCAAAACTAATACTAATTGTTAAAGCTCTCAATTTGTAGAAGGGCGTGTTAGTGAATACTACTTACTTGTTGGTCAGATTGCATAACCTCCCATTTGATCTCTAATTTATTGAGAATCAAGTGTGATTGTATTATGAATACAACCAACCAAATGAAACATAGATACCCTTAACCATGAAATCATCCTTGGCATTCCTACAACCATTTCCATCATCTGCAGTTTAGGAAGTCAATATACTTATAAGTTCAAGCAAGCCGACTTTTCTTCATAAGCACTTGAACTCCCCCTAAGTTATACATCTCAGGTCCACAATGCTAGCCAGATCCAATATCGGGGAACCACTCATCTCCATATACCATTTGTGTTGTGCATATGTGATCAATCTAATGATCTATTAGCTCCATTATATCTACCACAACCTATGACATGATCCTGAATCTTCACAATTCCATACAATGTCATCATCATGCCATGAATCAAATCGGTTAGCCCAAAAACATGTATGCCTGCATGATCAACAACCAGGCCAACATATGTCATCCAGGTCTTCATCAACACCACCTGAGACATAACTTCCCCATTCCATGTTACTAGATCTAATGCAATAATTTCCAACCTCAGTGTCTTACATAACTTGCAATTACCTATTAGCATCATACCAGTAACATCCTGCACATACCAGTTTCCTGTACCGGTCCATCATCACTACTGAAGAACCTTCCTATAACTCCTATCAATTTGTGTCACTTTGCATCCAAGTCCAATTATTAATCTCCATCTATTGACACATGCAGTAGTGATCCAACTCTAATCTATAGATGTGTAGCCAAGGTTGCCACTACACATACTTATCATCTCATTTTCTTCCTTCATATCGACAACAACTTGTTCTTCCATGTGTTCTCTTCCACTGAGGGGGTGAATGATCTAATCAATATGTTACTCCCCCTGAGGTCCTACATCTCCTTTAGGCCTTAGGAGATATCACCTATGCATTGAATGCAGAGTGTTGGTCCATGGTTGCACCCTCTTGCTTCTTCTTCCATTCTTGCTTGGTCACATTCTTCTTCCCATTTTCAGTCTTGCGAGTAGGTCTTTCCTTCTTCTGCAGATGGGTCCTTGTATTTCTGGATTCTGCATCACAACCAAAAGTAGTGATATAGTAGCACACAACATCCATCCCAACTTCATGATTAGGGAATCTCTTAACATATTAGTTTGACCATTTTCTTCTGGTCATGTTTCTATGAATGACAACCGAAACCGGTGGACCTCTTGATCCTACTGGGACATTTCTCCTTTGACTCCATGTAGATCTCTGACTTCCATATGCTCTTTATCCATTTCTAAGTTGAGCATAGCTGCTATACCGGATTCCATATGACTGCAAGTCCTTCTTCCTTCATTCATAACTTCTATGGCCAATTCTATTGCAGTTATAACAAACACTCTTTGCATAATTGGGAGAGGAATTATGCATGTTTCTAATCCTTGATACATTTTTCTCATATGCATGATAACTGTGAGTTCCTAGATTATTCCATCTAGATCCCTTTGTACATTCTTCTTCCCTATGGCCATGACCATTACATGAAAAGCAATAACTGGAGAAGGAAGGTTTATAACTTATAAAATTATTCTGCCATGCATGGGGAGATCTTATCGGTCTGGCATCTCCATTTCTCCATCTATGAGGATGGATCCTGGGTTGTCCATTGTTTGCATTTCTTCCATCTGATCTCTTCTTCTCCCACACTTGCTTTGTCTTGTGGGTGGTAGAACTTCCTTGTCTTCTATCGGTAGGATGTCTTCTTTGTTGTCTTCTCATGTTCTTGCTTCCGGTGAAGCTGTCTTCTCCCATTTTCCCTTTTTCTTTTGGATCTGTAGTGTTCCTCCTTCTTGCAGCACTGGTCCTCATTCTTGTTTGCAAGTCTTCACCGGTTGTGGTTAGATCAACCTTCTTCCAGGGAGGATTTCTAACTGTGAAGGTATGTCCTTTGTTTTCTCCATTTGAGGAGACAAATAGAATGTCATTGTGGAGGACATTCTTGCTGGTGGAGCATTCACCGAAATCACTACCTAATCCTTTAGTGTCATTGGCATGCTTTTTCTTTTTCAACATTTTGTCCAAGGCATCACTGCTGCCATCAAACTGGATTCTTACCTTGAGCTCATCCTGACATTTCTCAAGGTAATTTAGGAGAACCTCCATTTCTCCAAGAAGCTACTAATATTATTTATCTTTTACCTCTAGCTCAGATGCTAGATCTTTACATCGACACTCCTTGGTGTCTTCTTCTTGAGTCTTCAACTCTGAGATACATTTCTCAAATTCTTCAAGGCATTTTATCAACCGGTTTTTCTCCACTATAGAAGCATTCTTAAATAGCTTGTATTCATTTCTTACTCTACTGAGTTCTTCAAGTGAATTTAAAAGCTCTCCTTCAAGATCAACTTCTAATTCTTCTCCTTCTTCACCTTCACTATCACTGCCAAACACATCTCATCGGTAGGAGTGATCTGCATGATCATTCTCAGATGTGTGCCTCTCATCTTCTCATTCTTGAGCTATGAAGAGGTGGGTTCCTTCTTCATCAATGTTGTGACTACTAGCAGATCTGCCTTCATCATCTACAGATACATGAGATAAATTTCTCATTCTATCTTCACAAATCGGTTCTGTAGTGGTAGGCTCATTTCCATAGAGCTTTTTCAATCTGTCCCATAATATTTTTGTCAATCTACATCTGTCCACCTTTGAGGAAACATCATCTGATAACCCACATAGTATAGCCTTCATTGCTATACCATTACAATGGTTTCTTCTTTTTGCATTAGAATCAGTGGAAGGACTAACTTTACTAGGGCAGCCATTTACAACAGACATCCACACATCAAACCCTAGAGAGGATAGTAGAATTCCATTCTACAAATCCAAATGGAATAGTTTGAATCATCAAAGATTGAAGTAGGGATTGACACTAAACAAACCATTGTGTACTTAAGCCAGAATCTACCCAAGCTAGAGAAAGCTTATCAATTGGGAACCTAGGGCTCTGATACCAATTGTTAGAC
Source organism: Cryptomeria japonica (assembly GCF_030272615.1). NCBI lineage: Eukaryota > Viridiplantae > Streptophyta > Pinopsida > Cupressales > Cupressaceae > Cryptomeria > Cryptomeria japonica. The sequence goes on along the minus strand of NC_081414.1, from coordinate 230,185,609 downwards.
ACAATGTACAACTGAGAGGGGGGTGAATCAGTGTTTCTCAAACTTTTCTCTTTAACTATCCTATGTGAGTATACCGATTGATGGATCTAACTAAATGCAGACTTACTGGTTAGATGGGAGACTAACACAAATGCACTCACACATAAAGGAGATATGACATAACACCAACATATACGAGGAAAAACCAAGATGGGAAAAACCTCGGTGAGAAATGTTGTAGGAGTCTACTGCTCCAATCTAGCCTCACAATTAATCTCTAATTACAATCTTTAGGGAACCAACCCAAGGAGCACTAACTCTTGATTTAGGGCACCAACCCAAGGAGCATCAACCCAAGGAGCTACAACCCCTAATTTAGGACACCAACCCAAGGAGCTACAACCCATGTAGCGAGCTACAACTTAGTGAACACAAAACATAATCATTTATAAAGGTTACAATCTTGTTACAAAAGAATCTTTGTAACTCTCTTACAAATCTCTTCATTGGTTCTTCTATCTAATACTTTGTTGGTTCAGTCATCCTCTTACTACTGCAACCTTACTCTTTGTTGCACCTACATTGGATCAACCTCTTCTTATTCTCTGTCAGTTCTTCTCTCTTCTGGTTCAGCTCTCCGCTACACTACTGCTCTCCACCACCGGTCTTGATAACTTAGTCAGATGTCTACCATCTTAAACCTGTTTGTTCTCAGCTTCCCTTCTCTGCAATCTTCTATGGCTCTTCTCTGACGGTTCAGTCACCACCTGTATGTTCCTCTTACAAACTCATTGGCAAACTACTAGTTGCCTCATAGTTATTGGTTGAACTCTTCAACCCTATTCTCTTTTTCACTCAATCTCTCTTCTGATTGTCGTTGAGTACTTGACTGATTTTCTCTCACATGCAGCAACAACACTCTTTCATTTAGTAGCAAGGTCCATCAATTTTGGCTTGCATATTTATTAACTTATTTTCTTGCTAAAAGCCAATTCAAATTTTGGGTGGTTAGGGTTTTGTTCTACGGACCAAATCTACATCCAATCTGATCCGATTTGCCTTAGATTGCACATCTACTTTGGAGGGATAAGCCATCATGCATTTTCCATCTGTCTAAAGTATGTTTGCCAAGAATAGCAAACCTGACCTTGTTTTTTGACCTTGAAATCTGTTGACACATTCATGACCCAGTTGTTTCCTTCTCGAGATTCTCCCGCAATCTGATTTCCTTCCTTTGATCTTGATGCCAACAACTCCTTGATATCCTTCTATTGTTCATTCTTCCTCAAGCTGCAATCCTCTGATTCTATCCACAAATCACAGGATTCATATTAAATTCTAAACTGTAAAAACACCTTCACCGACTTCTACCTTCTTGCTACTTGGCACCTACGTATTGTACATGTCGGCTTCCAACTCAACATTCAACTTACTGAAATTTGGCCGTTTCACACTTGATCATCCGACAAAACCCTCTTACTTGTACAAACCCTTACCAGTTCAACCTTTCACTTTGCTTCTCTTTTGATGGGATATTCAACTGGTCAACACTCTTGCTAACCTACCCTATGCACATCTTCATCAGATTGGAGTCTTCTGCATCTGCACATTGTTGCATTACTGGTGGACATACTTACTAGTAAACACCTTGATGATACCATGTCATTATACTTCAAGTGATTTCATCTTCAATCCAACCATTGTCCTCTACCTATAGCTGCTTAGCCTTGCTTTCTTGTTCATCAACCTATACCATATCTAAACGGGTTTGTCAAAGTGACCAACCCATCATTCTTCATCTGTTTCGACAACTCAACATGCCTTCTCTATCAATCCAGTGCATATCCCTAATTTCATGCACTTGGGGCATTCCTTTGATTCACAGATCCAATGTGAGCCTTCAAACACATGCCTTTACCTCTTCTTTATTGTCTCACAGAACTAAGATGCACACTATGCATAATAGGAGATAATCTCCACTTATCGGTGATAGTGAATCCTTGTCATTTGCATCCTGCAATGCACTCATGTGGCTTCCTTGTTTGTGCAACATATCTTCAAATAGGCACATGTCATTCATCTCTTCACATGGTGACTACATCTTTATCCAGTGGGAGTCCAACTATTTTGAATCCACACAACATATTGGTGACTTGTACATCCTTCTCCTCCTATGTTGATTTGATTTAGATAACACTATACCTCTTCATCACAATCAACAACTCAACATCTTGCCCACTCACAGATGTCATCATTTACCGATTGTTATATCATACCGGTCTCTTGTCCATATCTTCTACACAAGTCAAACACTAACTTGTGTACTAGTGACTCCAACAGTCATTGTACTGAATGGCATGCTCTCCCTTATGGTGAACTACAACATTAAGTGACATCAAAGATATCACATCCGGTATACATCCATGACAAAGATGCACATACATCTCTTATACCGGTAGCCATCTTATACTGGTTGACATCAATGTCAACACAATGCCAACAAATTCTTTGATCGTTACATTCTAATGTACAATTACAATTATATATACAATTCAAGGGGATATGGTCAATCCAAAAGGGGATCAAAACCCGAAGAACAAGACCTAATGTGTAAAACCAACAAGCTCCGCCTCTGCCAAGAGATTCTTTTGAAAAATCCAAAGGATGAAGTTTAGATCATGGGAAAAGGTCAGCCACACGCCAAGTAACATCACAATCAATGCCCAAGGCTCCACAAGCTTTGGAAGGGCTTCTAGTAGATCACCAAAATAGGTCCAGGCAACCGGTAACAAGAAACTGTCAACCGGTAACAAGAAATTATCATGGAAATCGATAGCGATAACTTGCTGCAAAATGATCCAAATATGATGCAGTCTAGAAAGAAGAAAGATGATCAAGTCTTCAAGTAGAATCCAATTCAACAGGATCCAGTGAGCCAAAACTACTATACATAGAAAGAAAAGCTTAAATTGCAAACAAAAATTAAAATAGAAAGGAAAATGTTTTTGGTTGATGCAAGATTTCTATGAACCGGGGATGCTCCAACATCATTTAGGATCATCAATAATACCATAGCTCACACTTGATACTCCTTCAGCTCAAACAACCCTATCACACCCTAATGTGTGCCTAATTTTTTTCCTTTTGTCAAAATTTGAACCAAGGAGAATTGCTCCTCAGTTGGCTCATCTTCTTTGGAGATATATGATGAGTGTCTTGGGGGTAGATTCATCCCCACCCTTGCACTATGATATTAAGGATGTTTGGATAATTGAATCATTTTGGTTTCTATTTCTTAAAGATTTCTAGTATGGCTTCCGTTCGAGTGGTCATAATCAACAATGTTTTCCACTCTGTTAAAGGAGGTCTCCCAGCTTGTAGAGGTTACACTCTACAAGTTTTTACACACCATATAGACACTAAGGAAGACATAACACCATTATGACAACATGTAACACTCGTCGTTTGCAACTTTCATCACAAATACATTTGTTTATAATGGCTTGGATTACTTGGTTTTAGTCATTTCCACTAAGGTCATTCCCCTCTCATCGACCTTATGGGCTTCTTGGGAGGGCTGACCTGCTAAAGGATTTATCGTGTTGTCCTCATTTTTGCTTCCAAAAATGAAGGACCACTACGGTGAAATTTTTATGAAAAAATGGAAATTTTTACTCTATGGCACGCTTCTCGAGGTAGAATTTTGACTAATCCTTGGAATGGATTGATCCTCAGTCCATTCTCAAACTATGTTTCTAATTTCATCCAATTCTGGGTTCGTTTGCTATGCCTTTCCTTCAATTTCGGGTTTTAAAACCCAAACTGCAGGTGGAGAATTTTCTTCAAACTGCAAGTTTTAATGATATTCGTTGTTATGGTCTTTGTAGGGGAATTTTTGATCAATTACATGTGCACTTTTATTTTAAATATGTCACTTGTAATTTATTTTAAGTTTCCCCTTTAATGTTTTTATCTTTTTATTGTTTTTTGGTCATTTTTAGTTAAAATAGGGATTTTTTGGCTCAACTGCAAGTAAACTTGCAGTTTGTTCAAAAAACCCCTACTTTAATGGTTTTCACATGTAATAGGGATTTTAAATCCCCATTACATATGTGCAAGTGTTTTTAACTTGTTGTAGGGATTTTATTTCCCTTTTACAAGTATTTTTAAACTTGCAATTTGCTCCAAAAAACCCGATTTTGCCTTGCAAATGCATTTTTGACAATTTTAAACTTGTCATTTGTCCAAAAAAACCCGATTTTGGCTTGATGAGTGAAAAAGTGAAAAATTAAACTTGCTATTTGTCTTAAAAAACCCGATTTTGGCATGAAAGTGGGAAAAGTGAAAATAAAACTTGTTATTTTCTCTCTAAAACCCGATTTGCTTCATTTTGGACAAATCGAACTTGTCATGTGTCTCCCAAAACCCGATTTGCATGAAAAATTGATTTGTTGAAGATTTCAAAGCAATTTTTTGTGGAGATTTTTTAGGGAGGAGAGGCATTTTTGCTTCTACCCTATTTTCATGCAATCATCAACATCTTTCATGCCAAATGGAGGTTATATTGATTGTTTTTTGGAGCTAAATCAGCAAAAACGTGGTTCTTTAAACCCATATTTTGGGTGCTTTTTACTTCATAAATTTGCAGTCTCCTTTAGCATTTTGTCTTCTTCTACCTAGGCGTGGAGGGAGAGAGGGTTTTCACACCATTTAATGATGTCGTTGGAGTTTATTATGGTGGCCACGTGATTTCCTTTGGCCACGTTTTCCCCCTTTGGCAGCGTTTTCAATCATTTGGATCATTGTTTCTTCTTCTACCTTAGGCGTTTTGCTTGGATGCACACTCTCATTGGCATTTTGGTCCTCCAAGTTTAAGATTGCTGCTATATTTGGGGCATTTTTACAAAAAACGTGATAAGGGTTTGATTTTCCGGATTGCTCCTTTTCACCGGTTTTGCTTCTTCATTTCAAGAATTGTTGCATTATTGGAGAAGCATTTTGCATTTTTAAGAAAGGTATGTTCTCCTTCCTTTCTTCTCTTCATTTTATTGTTTTCTTTATTTTTCGTTATTAGTTGCATTTTTTTTAGCATGTGATGTTCTTCCCCAAAAAATTTGGTTTTTGTGAAAGAAATCTTCCCCTTGAAATGCAATTGTTGAATTTCATTGTTCTTCTCAAAATTCCCTCTTAAACTTGTATTCGGGATTTTTAATCTCGATTACAAGTTCACTGGAAATTTTTGTTCTTCCCCTACAATTAAGGAATTTAATCATTTTTTATTACAATTCCAAGCTTGAAAAGTGTGAAATACCCCTCCCTAGCAAATTCGGGTTTTAAAAACCGGATTACATGTTGAAGAGTTCTTCCCATTTTCATAAAAATGACTTTCCCGGATATTCCCATTTCTATTCATTCATGTTCCCCATATCTGTACTTTCCATTTCCATCATTTCCCGCAAGTCAAAATCCCATTTTTCGTCCATTTCTCCATTTTCGAATTTACAAGTGTACTTGCATTCAGGTTTTAAAACCCCGATTGCATGTATGTCCTTTCCAACTTGTATACTTGCAAAAATTCTCCCAAGATCCGAAATTGGTCAAAGTCAAGATTTTCCCATTTCTACATATCTCCCCTCTTCCTCTCACAAAACCGTGAAATTCAGAGATCAAAGTTTTACCCATTTGAAGAAGGAAGAATGATATTTGCAGCTGATTATGATGTTGCCTTAACTCTTTTAAGTCTTCATCACAACATTCCAGGTTCACAATCAATGTCAGATTTGCCGGCATCGCCAACTCCAAAGAAAATGAAATACAAATATGACAAATACCAGAATGAGGTTGCACCTTCCCAGGTTTCTTCTCCTTTGGATCGCATCAGGGACACGGAAATAGGGCACGTTGATATGGCAGAATTCATTCATAGGGTAGAAGATCCACAGGATAACAACTTGCAACGTTTGTTGGACAGCCATATCCATCATGCATCTTCTTTCCCAGTGGCTGCCCTAGAACCTGAGTTTGTTCTTGCATGCGCCCATCATTTTGACAAAGAGTCAAGAGTCATCAAAAATGATGATGGTGAAGCTATAATTTGTCTTGATGCGGATACAATCGAGAAGGTCTTCAAAATACCTCCTGCACCTGTTTATATGGAAATCACCAAAGAAAGTGCAACACAGTATTATGTGAAAAGGGAAAAAGATTGCAAGCGACACATCAATAGGTGGATCCAAGAGCCTCGTCCTTCCTTCTCAAGATGGGCAAAGTTGTACCATTGTGATTTCAAGTGGGAGATAGGAGACACCATCACTCTTCTCAGCAAGATGATGGGCCTTGAGCACTCTAATGTCTTTGAGCCATCGATGTATCAATTCATTACGTTCATACGGTAGTCGCATCACATTTCATGGGGTGAAATCATCAACGATGCTTTGTGCGAACAACTTGCAGCAGTTCCTACCACTATGACCTTCTTCATGAATTCTTATTTGGTATATTTAGCAGCATCACTTAGACACTTTCCAGGTCTTTCTACCAAGGGTGATCGCTCGCTTATACCAATTTGGGAATATTATGACCAATTGCCATTGAAACCTAGCAGACTGCATTTCAGAAGAGTCCAAGATGCATTGTTCGGATATTTCATGTGTCAGTTTGACTTGGATCTCAGAAACAAAAGAGTATCAGATGAGGCATGGGTCAAGGTGTCTGAGTATGGGTGTTTATTCCTACAATTTCCCACCTTCACATATATGAGGATTGGATGCTATGATGGACAACCATACATGCTTCCAAGATACCCAACTGATAAGATAATTCTTATGGAGTTGGGAAGACAGATCATGGCTGTTCATACTTTTCAGTCTGCTAGACACAAGGTTGGAATGGGGATCTCTAGCAAAAACCCATTGAAAATTGGTCGATACTCCCTTGTCACATCTGTGAAGGCTAAGGCCATGGAGGCTGAATTGCAGGAAATCAATCTTAAGAGGTTCAAACCTAGAGCTGATTTTGATTATAGAGGTATGAAGGAGAAGATCAAGAAATCCTTTGTGCATGTTCATTGCATTGAAGACATCTGGGTAGATCTCCACACGGAAGCCGAAGTTCTGAAGATGGATTACTGCAGGCTCACTGTTGAGCAAATTGTTGACTTGAACTTGGCGGATATCCCACAAGGGATGATCAATGACGGGCATATACTTGATCCTAAATACATTTCACGAAGGGTTGAGGAAGCTCCACTTCCTTTGATCCAATGGTCACACAAGGAGTGCGTCTCCATCCTTGACAGATTTCAGCCTATCTTGGCCAACACTAACACATGGCTGAAAAGTAATGTTGTTAGACTTATCAAAATCAAGGTTGGTAAAGAAGATGATTCTACAGGGCCTCTTGGATGGAAGTCTGAGATTCAGATTGATAACAAGGAGGGTGCTTCATCTTCATTCACAAGGATCAAGTTACAAGTTAGTCGTGCAGTAGTGCTTCCTCCTGAGGAGACGACTACTCGTGGGAAGGAGAAATCACGGTTCCATGTTTGGGTGATCGATCTGGATAATCTAGAAGAGGGGCAGCAATCTGACGATGCGCCTAAGTCTCCAGTTTCAGACTCACCTCATGAGGTCATTCCTCCAGTTTCCATTGAGATGCCTCTTTCTCCTCCTGATTTGCTCATAGATGAGTCTCCTCAAAATGCAGTTCCTATTTCAGCATATGAGCCTTCTCCTGATCAACAATGAGAAAGTGTGTTGAAAGTTCTTGAAGATAATCCCACTTGCATTCAGTTATCAGAAATTGATACTTCCACTTTTGGTTTTGAAGAATTCATGAGGCAATATTCATGTCCATTGGTAATTGAGAAAACCGTGGTCACCATTCAAACAGATATTCCTCCCAGGGTGACCACAGTAATTCAAACAGAAACTGCTTCTCCTTTGCCTACGGCTGCTACTGGAAGTGAGTTGATGACTTTACCTCCATGGCTTAGTTCTTTCACCCTGAAAAGAAAGAAGTAAGAGATATCACCCGATGCCTTTGACTACCAGCAACTCAAACAGTCCAAATCCAAAGTTGCTAAGAAGGCAAAGACTATCTCTAGGGTAACTGTTGATAGCAACAAGATGAAAGTAGCTGAAATTGTGGAACCTATTGTAGATAAACCACTTGATGAAATGTCAACTGCTGATTATAAGGTTACAAGGGTAGAATTGGGCAAGCAAACACATGAGGTCATTAAACATGATGCTCAGTTTTCTATTGCTTCACTAGTGCAAAGGTGTGACGATCTTCTTGCAAAAAAAGACAAGCTAGAAGAAGAAAACCGACAGCTCATGGCAGCCATTCATAAAATCACAAAACCTGCTGCTGAAGGGAGTAACTCCATAGGTTCTTCTGGTTCCCAAGAATCAATTTGTGGAGTGGAAAGGGCTACTCAGAAAGTACAAGCACTGGTTTCCTGGGTTGATCAGCTTCATGATCAATGTATACAAGTGGTAAAAGACATTTTTCAAATAATGTCTAAGTTGGAAACCATTGAGGAGAAACTGGATCAGACTTCTAACACTTTCAAAAAGAATCTAGAAAGTGTTGAGAAAAGTCTAGCAATCTGGCGTACCATGCCCCAACAACAGCTAAGTATTTTGCAGGAGCACGCCATCATCTCTTCCAGGGTCATGTACTTGGAATTTGAGGAACTCATGGAAAACAAGACCCTTGTTCTTAAATCCCTCATTGAGGAGATCAGTGATGCAAGGAGATTCTGGGATGAAGTCTATCGAGGTATTGCCTCACATTGTGAAAGGGCCTCTTGCAATATAGTAAGTCAAGATGGAGAGCTGATTCCAGAAGAAGAAGTTCTTGCTGATTTACAAATGAGGATTCATAATGAATGGAGGAGGGAACAATTCTTGGTAGCTTCAATTCAAGCATTGATGAAACACCAAGCCTTTTTGCATGAGATCTAGTCTATCCTAGATAAAGACAATTCCATGCTCCTCTGCTGTCATGACACTATTGTGAAGACTATTGTAGTTGCTAAGAACACCCATGAACCGAATCCCAAGGAACTACAAGCGAGTATCCAAAAATTTCAAGGATTCATGTCTTCACAAAATACAACTTAAGTGTTTTTCAACACTTAGTTGAATTTTCCCTCTTTTGTAATCTTTAGTTGTAAATTTGTTTTGACAAGTTACATGTAAAAGTATTTATTGTAAAATGCAAGTTACACATTACTTGCACTTTTGTAATTACATGTAAGGCAACTACAAGTTGTGTCCGATTAGGACTGTAGTTGGAATAAGTCTTAGTTAGTTGGAGTAACTCTTAGTTAGTTAATGAAGTCTCAGTTATTTATTGAATAAGTCTTGGTGGTTGAGAGAATCTCTCAAGTTAGTTAGGATCCTCCCACCTTTTTCTCAAGGCTCCTCTTCTATAAATACTTGAGAGGCCCATTGTAAATATATCTTTTGGAAAGCAAGCAAAAACTCTGTCAAATTTATAGCAAGAAGTCTTTGAGCTTATGTATGTGAATTGAAGGTTTTGAAGAATAAGAAAGAAGGATTACTCAAGTTTTGAGTCTTTGAGCTACATTTTTGAGTTTGAATCTTTTTTATTTCTTCTATGCAAAGTGTTTCTAAAGGAGCTTAGTCCAATCTGATTTGAAGTCTTTGAGTTGCAAGTAGAGAAGATTAATTAAAATAGGAAAATCTCTAGGAGCAGCAAGTCTTTGAGCTTGCGTCTATTCTTGAGGAAAAATTACTGTTTGATAAGAAATAGCGGCCAGTCTTTGAGCTTGCATTAGTTTTTGTCTTTGTGTTGAAAGAATAGATTATTCCAGTCTTTGAGCTGTTATTTTTTATTCATTGTAAAAATTTAGTATAGCAAAGGGTAGATAGGACTTCCAATAGTCAAGTCTTTGAGCTTGATATTGCTGTCCCATCCTGAAGGAAGTGATGGAAGTCTTTGCGCTTTTAAGAAACTTCATTTCCTTTCTCTCATTTCACTTGAAAGTAGTTACTGTTGTTCATATTCAATCGCTATCCTTTTCTGTGAAGAGAAAAGGATATTGTCTTTCTTGAAGAAAGAAGAAAGATTGTTGTCCCATCCCATTTTATTTTCCAAGTTGTAGTTAGATAGGGGGAGCCTTCCCTTTATTAGGAGAGTTTTTACTCGTGTGCTGTGGTTGAAACCACAATTTTGTATATTTCCCCAAGTGTACAAAATTTTCAACCAACATATCATAATTGCAAGAAAGGAAAAAAAAGCAAAAAGAGTGAGTTTGTCTTTTTGATCACCCAATTAAGGGGAGAGCATATACCTATCACTTTCGAAGCACGGTAAACAATTTTGTTCTTTTTATCCCAATATCACATAGTGATCTAAATTACTACTTGGAGATTTTGCTCCAACAATCATGGTGTTAATTTTACACAAGATAGCAATGTTGAATTGTTCTTTTTAAGCAAAAAAAAAATCAAAATGTTTAAACCTTGAAAAACTTTTTGGAAAATAAAACTTGGTCAACAAAATAAAATCGTGAATCAAAACTTGCAACAATGAACCTTGAGAATTTTTGAAAATTTTGCAAGAAAAACAAAACTTGAAAGTTGACAAAGATGGCTTGTTCTTTGTTTCTTTGTAAACGAAATGTGGCTTGTCTTATTTTATCCCTTTGTAACAAAAAGCAAATTTGTCTTGTTCTTTTTAAATTGTACCAAAGGACAACGTGAACTAACTTGCAAGAAGAGAAAGGTTTGTTTTGTTGTTCATTCTAAAATTTTGCATGAAATAAAATGAGATCCTTTTTAAAACACCAAATAAGAGATGAAATTCTTTTTATTCTTGCAAAAATGAATTGTGAGTTCTTTTTACCCTTTGCAAGAAAAGAAGTGAATACTTTTTAAGATAAAAAATTTGAAAAATAAAGCAAAAACTTAACCTAACTCCCTTGGACCTGCAACAAACATTAGTACCTACGAAAAACCCTTTGGAAAGCTAGTCAAGATTGTGGGCTTACAAGCCTAGAATTTCCTTTGTGTTACAAAAATTTACTTTTTGTCTGTAACTGATGCGCTAGAAAACAAATCACATGTGCCAGAAGATGGAACAAATGCGCTACTTTCCAAAGAAGATGTGCTACTCTGGGGTAGCTATGCGCTATACTAATAATTATATGTTCTAAGAGAAAGTAAGACATATTAGATTGGAAAGATCCTCTATACGTTGGAAACAAGTGTAGATCTGCTACTATGGCCTTTAGATTCATTGTAGTAGAGGGAAAATATGCTAGAATAGCTATTTTGTGCACAATAATTTTGAACCTATGCACTATTTTGATATTCTTTTTGAAAAGTGCCTCCAACAAGCATGCAAAATAGTTAAAAATTCAGGGACTAGCCCCACAATGGGCATTAAAAATGTATACCTGAAAAGATGTTAGTGATCAATTAAGAACTAAATAAACAAGCATACCAATGAAACATTACATATGAAGGATAAAAAAAGTTAAACCAATATCCTCTCAAAACTGCTCCATTGTTCTCTATCTCATAGGATTCCTTGAGCCATGGTTTCTCTCAAATCATTGAGCAACTGACCTTTAGAATGACAACTCCAAGAATGAGTGATATATGATAGAAATGATCTATATGCAATGCATTCTAGATCTATAAGATTATAACAAAGCTATCTATGATGAAGATTATGCTATAATAAAGAAATTAAAATGTTTTGATATTGATATTATTTTATGCTAACATGATATTGTTGGCATTAGATTGTCATTGATGTCAATAGTTGAGAAGATGTAGAGACATCCATTAGATAGAGATGCAACATGTTGAATGCCCCAAATGAAGATTAGGTTTGGTTGAGATGGTTTCATCTCAGATTGGCAGAGTTGAGCAATTGTAAGTGCTCAATTGTGGAGATAAGATTGGATAGAGATGGTGGATGATGCATATCCCAAAGGAAGATCAGATTCATTGAAGGTGTGTTGTTATGAGATCTAAGTAGATCTTATTATATACACGCAAGCTAAATAAGTATGAAATGTGCATGTAGTCAAAAGCCACTAAAAAGGTAAAGAAGACAATGGGGTCAACTATTTGGAACTACAACTGGATAAAAGGACAAAGGGAATAGAACTGTGAAAGCACTGGGCAAATTGGATTGGCTCAGAAAATGTATTGTTGCAGTGCAAAAATCCCACCGTGTTATCTACATGCAACAGGGTACCTAAGTTTATTGATGAAAGATCTTATTTATGCAAGATACCTTGACTTCCTAGAAGATCAATCGAGTCTTGTTGATAAAGTTTGTATAAATAGGTTGTGGCAAACCCAATGTGTTTATCACTATATGCGCAGATAGAGAACAAATTGTGGTCGCTATTTTGAAGGTCAACATATTTGCATTGAACAAGGTGGTGGGATAAAATATGTGTAGATATCATTCTATGTTTATCACCATAGGCTTTCCCGCTACCCCGCGACATGATGAATGTGGAAAAATGACCCTATGGGATAACAAAAAATGAAGCAAATGAAGTTCCCCACTATCCCGCGACAAGATGGGCATGGAAAAATAACCTTGCGGGATTAAAAAACATGAATAAAATGAAGTTCCCCGCTATCCCACACGTAGGAAAATGAATGAAAATGATCTTGCGGGGTAATCAGATGGAAGAAATGTTTGCCGCATCAGCTAAAATGACGTGTTTTGCACCACACCCTGCTAGTCCGCAACAAGGAAGACAAGAGACAAAAGACTTTGCGGGATATTATCCCAAGTGACAAAACCAATGGTCTTGCTATCCATAGCTCAAAAGGGAGATGAAAAATAACTTGTGGGATAAGTAAAATGGTAGAAGCGATGTCCCGTCATCATGTAGGTATGGGTTACAATGTTGAAAATACAATGGGTATATCACCAGGTGCCGACATAAAATTGGTCCACATGAAAGTTTGACCAAAGTTGACCCAACAACATAAAAGGAAATGTGAAGATGTGACATGTACGAGACAAACCAGTGATAGCTGATAAGATATGATTGCTGAGCAAATGAAAACTAGATTTTTTCATTTATAGGAATAAGTGTTGCATGCAAATATCTCTCTAGAATGCTGAGTTAACTAAATGAAATTAGAAAGAATGTGATACGAAAGGAAGAAAATCAGAAAGCTAAAATTAAGGCAGATCTTTTTCTTGTTTGTGAGAAGTGTTTTTGAATTTTCCTTTGGAGGGAAAATTTGTTTTGGAGGGGAAATTCTAAGAAGTAAAAGGATCGTAATTAATTGAAAGTATGTTGTTGATTAAATGGCGAAGTGTTGAGTGTGTATTGTGGAAGGCGAACTGAAGTGCATTTTTGTAGACAAAAGAGAAGTAAGAAAAAAGAGTGTAAGAAATACAACGTGTATTTCACACCGTACAGAGTAGAGATCTGATTACAACAGAGATAAGAAGAGCTAGTGAAAAGATAAGATATAGTGCAAAGAGCTATTGCAAAGATCAAAAGAGGTTGTGAAAAGAAAAATAAAGTGCAGAAAGCTATTGCAGAGATTAGAAAGTTGGAGACAAAGCCTATAAACTAAAAAGAGCAGATTCAGTTTCAGGTGTGGAAAACACGACATGTTACAAAACATCATTTGTAATGAGGTATTCAATATATTGTTTTTATTAATTTATTATAATCATTTGAGTGTTGGCATTCTACACTCATATGAGATTGGTTGATGTTGTCATTGATGGCAACCAACCGATATTGGATTACACAGGATCACCGACAACAGGTTATACACCTGCACCGAAAGGCCCTTACACCGGCATTTAGATTTCACCGGTAACAAAGCATACCGACACTCAGGACGATATGGGACGAACTCTTGTTTATTGTATTATAATTATCTTTTGTAAGCTGACATGGTATATTTTAAAGACTCATATAAGTATGAGATCTCATAAGTCATTTTGTAGGCATGGTAATATATATATATATATATATATATATAGTAATCAAGAAGATAATTGTATAAGGTGATTTAGTGACAGAAAAGTTTTTTGGTTAAGGTATCTATCTAAGCTTAAACCTGTATCGAACCAAGCATTAGAGATGTTATTTTGAGCAGTACATTGTATTGGATTTTAATTATCCATTTTGTAGTCAGTGAAACTCTTCCGAGCAGTGAGCTCTAGGCTGTTGGCCTTCCTACATGTGCATGCCCCTATTGTAAGTAGTATTTATTGATTAGCTAGTGAGTAAATATTGTGGGTCACAAATCCCACCAAGGTTTTTCCCACACTGGGTTTCCTCGTTAAAATATCTTGTGTTATGGTATGTTTCTATGTTGTCTTTGTTATTTGTGTTTACTGCATTAATTCTTGTTTACCGGTGCACTGTTTTGGGTTGCAAAGTTATAAAAAATTTTAAATATTCAATCAACCGGTTAGACACTGATTCACCCCCCCCCCCCTCTTAGTGTCTTTGGGACTATCATTGAATCTAACAATTGGTATCAGAGCTTGGTCCTCTATTTGCAAAAGCCTAACAACTTGGGGAAGATTTTGAAATCGGTACAGATAGAGAATTTGAGAAAACAGTTGGAAGGAGCTCTTGAAGATTTTGATGTAGAAAAATTGAAGAATATCAAACTTGAAGATGATTTGAGGACTAGACAGGAATTAATTAAAGGACTTTAGGAGACCTTGGTTATAGCACAAAATAAGAGAAAATAACTTCATGAACAAATGCAGAAACATGATGATGAAAAAGAAACTCTTAATAATATTGCAAACAAGTTGAGACAAGAAAACACTATTATGAGGAATGAAATGCAAGATATGACAATGAGACTATGTAAGGATATTGAAGAAGACTTGACTAGGAGACTTAATGATGGAGCAAATGAAAATTTGAGACTTAATCATGAAAATGATATGCTAAAGACATATTTGATTCACATGCAACATGATAAGGAGGAGCTTACAAGACAAGTTGGAATTCTAGAAAATGAGTTGACCACTGCAAAGGAACATGAAGACAAATTCAAGAAAAGTTCAGAAAGGCTTGATGACATGCTGAAAAGACAAAAACCTGATGGAGATACAATTGGACTTGGATTTGAAGTTGGAGAAAGTTTCGGTACTACAAATAATCATGATCATAGTAAACTGGTAAGACAACCTAATGCTTATAAATTTAATGGGAAATGTTTTAATTGCAACAAGTTTGGTCATAGAGAAAATTGATGCAGATTTAGAAATAATCAGAATACAAACTTACCCACTAATCAATATTCCAAATGCAACAAAGTTGGTCATAATTCAGAAAATTGTAGAATGAATGTGAAATGCTATGTTTGTGGTATATTTGGGCATTTATCCAATCAATGCAGATCACAAACCGGTCAAGGATATGGAAAGGATATTCAGAGGAATAATGTAACTTGTTATGCATGTAACAAGATTGAGAATATTGCAAAATTATGTAGGAGCAAGACTTTATCAGTGAACAATAAAGGATCTAGTTTGAAGGGAAAATAAAAGGTAGATGAAGTAAAGCAAGAATTTTCAAAACAATGGATTAAGAAGAGTGATTAGAGAATTGATGAAACTGTCTCTGCACTGGTAGAACAGAGTAATTCTCCACCGATAGGAGATTCTTCATCTGATTGAGAAATAATCCTTAGGGGGTATTGCAGAAAATTAAAAATCATGCATTTTACCCTTTGTTGATGGTAAGAAGACACATTTCTTCTTTACCTATAGATATGTTAAGTTCTCACTTAACCGATGAGCATTTAATGCGGTTTTAAAGAACCTTTTTGGCCATAAAGCACTAGAAAACCATCATTTTGACTCACCGTGCATTCAAACAATCAGAGAGTGTGAAATTGAGCAAGGGCATTCTAAGGCGAAGCTGCAAAGTGACTTTCAAGCATTCAGAGAATTTCAGTTAAGAGGTATTTATCAAAATGGCAACTTCATCTTCTATTCTTGAATTTATTGCAAACCCTACAATTGTTGAAAACATCCAATGCCCTAGACCTGTGTTTAAGATTATCCCTGAGATTGTGAAGCAAGATGATTCTGTTAGATCTTTTTCAAAAATTCCGAAGGGAGTCGCATTTGCTGAAGACCCTAGAATCTACACCCATTGCAACATAGAAGACCTACAGACTAAAGATTTAAAGAAAATGTTTAATGAGGTTATTACTGATGAACAAGGTGTGATTAAACCTGAACATAAGATTGTGGAAGACTTAGGTTTTGTAGAAATACTGAACATTCCCGAATTTCCAAAGGAAGTTGTACAACTTGTATTGAGCAGAGTCCATGGAGAGTTCATGTGGTTAGAGTCAGTTTGCAAGATAACCAAGGAAGCAATTAAGGCAGTTACTGGTCTACCTTCAACTGGCAGTAAGCCTGATAAATCCAAGAAAATACCTAACAAGAGTGTGACAAGCTTAACCGGAGCCACATCTGATAGCAGATCACTTAGAGTCAATGATTTTAAGGATATAAATGTGAGATATGTGAGTATGATACTTGGATATAAAGCAACACATGCAAATATACTGAATTTGGTCTCTAGCCTTTGTATTCACAGTACATATGAGATGGTGAATAATAATGCTAAGATTGATGTTTGTTAATGGGTTAAATATGAACTGATTGACAATTTGAAGAAGATTAAGGGAGATAAGAAAGGTACTTTCCATTTTGGGAACCTACTAGTATGCTTAATAATATACTTTACTAAATTGATACTCAACATAGGTCACAAATATTTTGGTTATGACGTCCTGGTAGGCAAATAGATTCAGGAAGCTTTCACTGATATGGGCATTGACTGTGATAAGAACATTGCAGATTAATTTAAATCTTTCCAAACTAAGATGAAAGCTAGAGAAAGGTTACCACAGAGCATAGTTGATAAGTATGACAAACAAACCTATTTTGTCATTAAGTGATATGAGACTTGGATGGAAGCAGTAAGCCCTATAACTATTTGGGTTACTGAGATGGGTTATGAGGTAGACCTACCTGTTCTAGAGACATATGCAAAAGCTATACTTGAAGCACCAAGGGAGCCATCTGAAGAAATATTTGGTAATGCTGAAACTATTGCAAGTAATGTATCTATGCATAAAGAAAGGAAGAAAAGAGACAAGTTTATCAGAGATGCCTCGAAGAAGGCTAATGAAATTAAGGAAAATGACATGAATGTCGGTGGTATATCGGATAGTGATCTTGAAGGACTGCAATCGGAAGCACATGTTTCACTGGTTGTTACTTCTTCTGATACCAATAGTGGGAAGGCAACTAAGTTTAAAAGAGTTGAAAGGAGGAAGAGAAAACTCTCACTGGTACCCTCTCCTTCTCCCAAAAGGACTAGGACACTAAGGAAAAAGCAGCAAGTGGTTAGGGAACCTAAGAAGAAACTTACACCAAAGAAGAAACAAACACCGGCTACCCCTACACTAGATGACCTACTGAATGAGATAACACATGAAGGGAATCTGGTAAATGTAAATAAATGGTATCATTCTTTTAAGGATTCTGACAGAAAAACTATTGAAGAAAGTTATTTTACATTTGGATATTTACAAGAAAGTTTTGATAGAAGTAATTGATGATTTACCTGATGATTTATACATGAGATTAGAAGCTAAAAGGCTATATGTGATGGAACTGGATAAGAAATTGAAAGTTGGAGTATTTTTGGCGATACATCCTGTAAATAGTAAAGAGGAAATTGATGAATTGATATCTGAGGCTAACCGGTCTGTATTTGTCAATGGGCACCGACAAGTAAGCCTGATGGCTGGAAGGGTTAAGGAAATTGTAGATGAGACTGCAGACAGCTGGGACATATTTTTTTGTTGAGAAGGAAAAGAAAGAGGAAATAAATAGACCAAAAGTGGACAAGACATTCAAGGTATATCAAAAAGATAAGGGAAAAGGTAAATTAGGTGGTGTACCTTCTATAAAAGTAATAGATAACATCCCTCCACTAGCTTAGGAGACCCCTCCATTAACTTCAGCACCATGATACATACAGAAAATCAATCGGATAAAGCAATTGATGAAGTAACTCATGATGATAATAACTCGGAGTCTAAAATACTTTTCACCATGAATGTCGATACATAGGATATAAACATAGTTGTGGATAAAGAGACTACAAAGGTTAAGGTAGATGATGTTAAGGATAGTAAGATCTCTGAGATACCGGCACACACTGTTGACTCTTAGGAAACTGGATATCGGCACAAGCTGAGCAATCAAAAACTGAGAAACAAACAAAGGATAAGACAACTAACACAGAGCAATTAGAATCAGAGAAATAGGCAGTTGAAGAGGTACTTGTACAGACTGAGAAACCTTCAAAAGTAGAGGTACAAACACAGATAGAGGAACCAAAAGAAAATGTAAGTAAAGAGGAAGCAACTAATGGAAATAAGGAAGAAATAGTGAAGGTAATTGGGCAAACAGCTATTGAGAAGAAATCCATAGCCGAACCAAGTACATCAACAGGAGAATTCAGACCTATGAACATAAAAAATGTTCTATTGGATTCTATCAAGAGGATAATAGATTGCAATGCCTTCACATTTAAGGCAATTGATAACACATTACCTTTCTTGAAAATGATTGCACCTAACTATTAGATAGAGCACATTAATGATTCTATAGGTAAATTGTACACATTGTCCAAATTCATTGCTGAAAATGTCATAACTATAGATAAGGTGAATGAGGATACCATAAAGGAAAGAGTAGATAAAGAGAAAGGAGAATTTTTTTAGAAGACCATCAAAAACTGTAATGAGCATATGGATTCATTATTACCAGTACTCAATTCAACAATTTTGGAGTATAAGGAGTTATATAGAGAAGCATGTAAACCTCAATGTTTGATAGAGGACATTGATGAGGAGATAAAAAAGACACAAAAAGAGATTGATGACATTGTGGATAATATGATAGGTTCTTTAAGACTTATCTCGGTTTTTGAGCAGGAAATGGCAATTTTTGAGGAGAAGTTGGAGAAACTTGAGAAAGAGAAAGCAAGGATGAGGTCAAAAGCTCAGGAACTCAAAAGTAAACTTGGTCCAAAATTGGATAGTCTTATTACTCAGTGAGTTGAATTATCTAAGGCAACAATTCAAGGAGAATGATCACCACAACAACAAATGCACTATCTAACTAGCATGATCCAGTAGACTGAGACCATTCTCTCTGACAACAACAAATTCATGCAAAGCCAAAATCTAGTTTTGGTAGACATTTTTCAGATTGTAACCAACCGGTTACAGGCAATGAGGTAGCATTTTTGTATTCTTTTATTATTTTTGACATCCTTTGTCATTGATTTCAAAGGGGGAGTAGTGGTGAGAAAAATGCATGTACAGAGGAGATCACTTGCTCAGGGGGAGCATGTCTTTTTGGATTTTAGTTTTGGGATAACAGTTTTGGATTTTTCTCATGAGTGTTGCCATCAATGCCAAAGGGGGAGATTGTTGGCATTCTACACCCATATGAGATTGGTTGATGTTTTCATTGATGGCAACCAATCGGTATTGGGTTACATAGGATCACTGAAAACATGTTATACACTGACACCGGCAGGTGCTTACACCGACATTCAGATTTCATCGACAACAAAGCATACCGACACTCAGGCCGACATGGGATGAACTCTTAGCGAATATTGTAATCAAGAAGATAATTGTATAAGGTGATTTAGTGACAACAGTTTTTTTTGGTTAAGGTATCTATCTGAGCTTAAACAGGTACTAAACCAAGCATTAGAGATTCTATTTTGAGTAGTACATTGTATTGGATTTTAATTATCTATTTTGTAGTCAGTGAGACTCTTCTGAGCAGTGAGCTCTAGGCTGTTGGCCTTCCTGCATGTGCAGGCCCCTATTGTAAGTAGTATTTATTCATTGGCCAGTGAGTAAATATTGTGGGTCACAAATACCACCGAGGTTTTTCCACACTAGGTTTCCTCGTTAAAATATATTGTGTTATGGTATGTTTCTATGACGTCTCTGTCATTTGTGTTTACTGCATTAATTCTTGTTTACCGATACAATGTTTTGGGTTGCAAAGTTATAAATAAGTTTAAATATTCAATCAACTAGTTAGACACTTATTCACCCCCCCCTTTTAGTGTCTTTGGGACTGTCATTGAATCTAACACTGAGTGGGTGCTCAAATCGGAGGTTGGTGCCCATAAAAATCAGGGGTTGGTTCTCCTTTGAGTTGATGCCCATAAATATCGGGGTCCGTTCTCCTTTGGGTTGGTGCCCATAAACTTTATAATCTGACTTTTTCACTGTGAGGCTGGATTAGAGAAGTAGACTCTAGCAGCATTTCTCACAGAGGTTTTTCCCACGTTGGGTTTTCCTCATATATTGTGTTATGGGCTTTCTTTCTATATGTGTGTGTGAAGTTTAGTTTGATATCCTTGCTCATAGTTGCTTGATCATTGTTCTAGAGCCTTAATCTTTTTAGAAAGTTCAAGTTTTTGAGATAAAACTGATGCATTCCCCCCTCTCAATGGTCCATTTGTGTTCCTTTAGATATATGCTATGCTAATAATAAAAATGCTTCTAAATGTTTAAGCTTATGATTGAGACAAAGAGAGGCAAAATCTGGATTCTAAGACTAAGACTTGGTGATCTCTCACAATGAAGAAGTGAGTCATATTTATAGAAGAAATAGGGAATTAGATGGTTAGTATTCAATTATCTTAACAAGGGCTAGGATTGAATGATTCTCAATCCATATGATACTTTCAACCCAATCTCATGTTGACAAGTGTCAATATGAGAAGGCTTGAGAGGGGAGAGAAGAGGCATTAAATGCCTGAGGAGACATGAGGGTCACCCTAGGAGGGTTTGGTTAGGGTTGAGTTAGTGGATAAAGCTTTTATCCAAAGGATAAACTCTTGTGCAAGAGTTAAAGGGATAACCATGGCCAAAGTAATGAATGTTTGAAGAGATCCATGAGTTAAAAAAGATGGTTAAGTTAGAGGAAAGTCTCTAATCAAGGGTCAATGGTGAGTTAACCATTAATGGTTATTTAAGAGCCTTACAAGTTTTGGAAGACTTTGGAGGTTATCTTGTTGAAGAAATAAAACTTTTAATGGTTTATGAAGACTTTGCATATTTTTGAGAAGTGACTCCCTCTTAAGAAATGTGCAAATGATTAGAAAGGTATTAGGCTAAATTGGAAGAGGTTAGAATATTCTAGAAGAAAGGATGAGTGGCTAAGTGGATTTGTAGAAGAATGCAAGTGGGAGGGATTTTAGGATTTTAATTGGAATAAAATTTATTTATTTCAATTTATTGATGCAACTTGCATTTGGATAGATATTTAAATAATGATTTTTTAAAATGTGAATGTGAATGTGATTTTTGGATTTTATTTAAATAAATTTTAATTTATTTAAATGAGAGAAAGGGAAATAAAGCATTAAGTGTTGGTAGTGGGTCAATGTCCCTCGTGGAGATTCGCGACATGGTTTAATAGCCTTCTATGAATTCTATAAATCTAGTGGTTGTATTAGGCATTGATAGGTCAATCTTTTGGTGCAATGGCAACCCTAGCTTGTAACAAGTGGTATCAGAGATTGGTCATAGGTTCGAATCATGCAGGTCACGACAAGTGACGTTGGGAGGGGGATTGTTGGCAGTGGGTCAGCGTCCCTCGCAGGGATTCGTGACATGGTTTAACAGCCTCCTATGAATTCTATAAATCTAGTGGTTGTATTGGGCATTGATGGGTTGATCTTTTGGTGCAATGACAACCCTAGCTTGTAACATTAAATACTTGAAGACTTGAAGGAAGTCAATAAAGGCTTAAAAAGACTCTAGAAGAAAACCATTAAAGGCTTGAAGACTTTGAGGGAAACCATTAAAGGCTTAAGAAGACTCTAGAAGGAAACCATTAAAGGCTTGAAGACTTTAAAGGAAGCCATTAAAGGTTTGAGTTAATGGGTTTTGGGTTAACCTTTGGTTTAGGAATGTGCAAACCATTAAAGGGTGATTAGGCTAATAATAGGGGTTTAGACATGATTAGGAGAAAGGTTAACTAGCAGCTTGCATTTTCTAGAAATTGTAAGTGGGTGAGGGATTTAGGATTTTAAATAAATATTAATTTATTTAAATGTGAGGGAGGGATTTTAGAGATTTAAATAAATATTAAAATTATTTAAATATGAGAGATGGGATTTTGGGGATTTAAATAAATATTAATTTATTTAAATGTGAGAGATGGGATTTTAGGGATTTAAATAAATATTAATTTATTTAAATGTGAAGTGAGATTTAATTAAACAAATATGATTTATTTATTTAATTAATGATGCGAATTTGGTTAAGTGAATAAAATAAAATAAATTGAGTTATTTATTTAATTAATAGGAGAAGAGAGTTGGGATGAATTAATTAAATATTAATTTAATTAATAGTTGAAAAGGGAAAGGAATAATTAAATGTGAACTTAATTAATAGTTAGATGCATGATAATTAAACAAATATAAAATTCATTTAATCAAGTGGAAAAAAATAGGTGTCTACAACCCCAATTAACACCAAAGGGAAAGACACTACAAAAAGTTGTTAAAAAGCAAGGTGACGGGCATGAATCTAAGTCCAATTGACACCTCAAGGGAGAGAAAAGGAAATGGTGGGTGACGGGTTTGTAACCCCACCACACACCATTGAAAGTGCATGAAGGAAAATATTAAAATGATGTGGGTTGGGGTTGAACCCAGCACACATTGTAGCCATTTGCTATGGTGTGTGCCAAGTTTAAAACCCAGTTCAACACCATGCAAAGCCATGGTAAAATAAGGAAAGTGAACAATGGTGTGAGTTGATTTTAAAGGCCCAAAAAACATCAAAGTCAAGGCTTTGGTGTGTGTCAGGTCTTAAACCTATCTTTGTTTGCAACAACAATGAGAAAAAACTGAGAGGGGAGGGGGTGAATAAGTTTTCACCAGATTAAACAATTTAAGCAAATCTCAAATTTGATAAACAACAATAAGAACATAAATGAACACAAGAACAACAATGCACACAACACCAAGATTTTGACGTTGAAAACCTGGTTAAGGGAAAAAGCACGGCGGGAACCTACCCACAATAAGATGATACTCTATAGTAGTATGTGTAAATATTACAATGGAGAATGCACATGCATTTAGGCACACTGCTCAAAATATGATGACCCAGAAGGCTACAACCCTCAAGGAAGGTTCACTACCTTATAATATCATTCAGACTACAATCTGGTTTAGATGAACTGAAAGAATATAATCTCCTAATGCTTGATGACAGTTCCAGTTAAGCTCATTTGTTTGCCCTGCAACACTCTTTGCTGAACACTTCACACAGAAAGTTGAATTTTCTTATTTTCACATACACTACTCTCTGATGATGTACACCAAACCATCACAAATCAATGATCTCTCAATTATGTGAATATAACATGCATTTATACAAATCATCAACCTTGACTACAAGGTCGGCTTGACCCTCAAGATCTAATTACAAAATTACATCACATGATACATAAATCAACCTCTAGACCATTACAATGTCATAGGAAACATAGAATGGACCTAACTCAAATCCTCAAACATGCAGCACCACCAGAAATCCCACCAAGATCATCCACAACATGCTACACCATAAAAAGTGCCACATAACACAAAAAACATCACCGAACCCATAAGATCTTCAATAACATGCACAATGATCAATACAAACCACCAAGACAAATAATAAATAATGAAGAAACACCAACAAGTACGTTAGAATGATCCGTGATAGCTCCACCAACACCACTTAACCAAATCTTCATCGATCAACACACTAACACTCAAGAACACTGAACATCAACGACTAGGACCAAAAAGATAACTTGTAGAGCACCAAATCACGAACCATCCAAATTGAAGAGACACATGAACATCCCAAACACTCTCCCAAATCCACAACCAAATATATGATCATACTAGAGCTCAACAAATCAAATATCAGAACACTACAACACAACCAACTCAACTCTCTACAATCACCTGAGCACCAAAACAGAACAATATGTTGACATCAATGACAACAACATATCCTAGCAGTAAGAATGTCCAACAATCTCCCCCTTTGGCATTGATGGAAACATATGAATGTGAATAACAATCAATGCAAAGAAAGAAATCAACATCAATAATTTCCAAAAATCTCCCCCTAAGATCATGCACACAGAGCTTCAAAAATAAGGCAACTTTTCACATGCTTCTCTCCCCCTTTGGCAACAATGCCAAAGATAAAATATAGATCATTATTCTCTCCCCCAAAATCAACATCAATAATTTCCAAAAATCTCCCCCTAAGATCATGCACATAGAGCTTCAAAAATAAGGCAACTTTTCACATGCTTCTCTCCCCCTTTGGCAACAATGCCAAAGACAAAATATAGATCATTATTCTCTCCCCCTTAGAACAAACTCACAAATCTAAATATCTGAACCACTCACTGACTACTCTAACTGAGTAGCAACACCAACCCATCAATCCATATAAGAAGATACGACTCTTAAGTCCATTAGATTGATGCATCTCAATGCATCTAGTTCTCATCATGAGGGACAAAGACCCCTAACTTGTCTCTCAAATATACAAATGTATTTTTAGGCAAAGG
Organism: Cryptomeria japonica; assembly: GCF_030272615.1. Classification (NCBI taxonomy): domain Eukaryota; kingdom Viridiplantae; phylum Streptophyta; class Pinopsida; order Cupressales; family Cupressaceae; genus Cryptomeria; species Cryptomeria japonica. The sequence continues at coordinate 230,160,907 of NC_081414.1, read as the reverse complement.
CTTAGTAAAGATATTTGCAATCTAATCCTTTGTAGATACATACTTCAATTTGACTTCTTCATCACTCACTTTCTCCCTCAAGAAATGATACTTAATTGATATATGCTTTGTTTTAGAATGTAGTACCAGATTCTTGAAAATATTAATACCACAAGTGAATTATCATAATATATAATAGTAGGCTCATCATAAACAACTCTATTATCCTTCAACACCTTCTTCATCCATACTACCTAAGTACAGTTACTAGCAGTAGCAATGTATTCAGCTTCTGCAGTAGATAGAGATATAGCATCTTTCTTCTTACTGGACCATGAAACCAACTTCTTTCCTAGAAAGAAATCTCCACGAGTAGCGCTCTTCTAGTCATCAACATCACCCACCCAATCAACATCAGTATAAGCACATAGCATGAAATCATCATTCTTTGGATACAAAAAACCATAGTCAATTGCCTCCTTCAAGTATCTGAAAATCCTCTTTGCAATAGTAACATGACTCTCGTTAGGATCAACTTGAAATCTAGCACAAAGACAAACAACATGCATAATATTTGGTCTAGTCTGAGTCAAGTATAGTAGTCCACCAACCATAGATCTATACAAAGTCTAATTAACTATATGAGATTTATCATTCTTAGACAACTTGCATCCAGTCACAATAGGAGTTCCAACAGGTTTAGAATCATCTAACCCAAACTTTTTCAAAAATTCCTTCACACGCTTAGATTGAGAAATGAAAAAGTCTTTATTAATCTGTGTGATTTGCAATCCTAAGAAGAATTTCATATCACCTATCATAGTCATCTCAAACTCTTTTTGCATATCATCAACAAACTTCATACTCAAATCATCATCTCCTCCAAAAATAATGTCATCAACAAAAACTTCAACAATCAAAATGTTATCATTATCAACCTTAAAGTATAAATTACTATCAGCAGCACCTTTATAGAATCCCAACTTCATCAGATACCTATCCAATCTAGCATACCAAGCTCTAGGGGCTTTCTTCAATCCATACAATATTTTCTTCAATTTGCATACCATGTCTCCTTCATATAAGAATGAAAACCCATCTGGTTTCTCAATGTATACTTCTTCCAAATCACCATTAAAAAAGGCTGATTTAACATCCATTTGATATACCTTGAAATTATTATAACCAACATATGCAAGCAGTAATCTAACAACTGTAATTCTAGATACCCGAGCAAAAGTCTCCTCATAATCAATTCCTTCCATATGAGAACATCCCTTACATACCAATATTGCTTTGTTTCTAACCACTTCACCAACTTCATTCAATTTATTTTAGAACACCCATTTAGTGCCAATCACATTCTTGTCTTTAGGTCTCATAACAAGAACCCATGCATTATTCTTCTCAATTAGATTAAACTATTCTTTCATTGCTTTTATCCAATTCTCATCTTTACATGCTTTTGCAACATCTTTAGGTTCAATCTTGGAAATCAAACATATCTCTTCAGCAAAAATCCTTCTCCTAGTCATCACACCTTTATTTTTGTCACCAATAATCTAATTTTTTGAATGATTCAATTTCACAAACCTCAGAGTCTTCTGATTATTCTGATTCTAAAGTACTTGAACTTCTTCACCGATAACAGTAATATCTGAATTAACTATCTCTACCAGAGTTTTCTTCTTTAAGATCTCAGTCTGTACAGGCTTTGAAAAAACATATTGATCATTAAACTCATATCTGCATGCTCTGATATGATTTTCATGACATTCATCAACCTTCACATTTTCACTTTCCACTATTTTCTTCAACCTCTTATTGTAACAATGATAGGCCTTGCTCTTAGTAAAATAACCCAAGAAAATTCCTTCATCACATCTTGCATCAAACTTCCCTATATCCTCATCTCTTTTGATATAACATTTGCTTCCAAAAATTCTGAAATATCTAACTATAGGAGCATGACCAAACCATAGCTCATAAGGAGTCTTACTGGAATCACCTTTTATATGCACCCGGTTGAATGTATAAAAAAAAAGTGATTAGGATTCCAACAAATACTGAGAGGGGGGGTGAATCAGTATCTAACTGGTGTACAAAATTTCTTATCTTAAAAAATGCAGAATATATTATAACAGTGTACCGGTATGCAAGAAATAATGCAATAAACAAAATTAAAAACATCCACATGAAAAACACACCATGACACAAGGATTTAACGAGGAAACCCAGTGTGGGAAAAACCTCGGTGGGATTTGTGACCCACAATATCCACTTACTGGCCAATAAGAGAATATTACTTACAATAGGGGCCTGCACATGCAGGAAGGCCAACTGCCTAGAGCTCACTGCTCAAATGGGAAGTCTCACTGACTTACAATGTGGATTATACAAATCCAGTATCTTGTACTGCTTTAAAATAGCATCTATAATGCCTGATTCAGTACCGGTTGTTGCTCTACTTCTTACATAAACCCTTTACCCTATATTTCGCACAATAGGTCTGCCTTAATATTTCACATATATTACTTACATAACCTTATTCATTTCTTCCTTACAAAATATCTACAATGATCTCTTTTATATATAAGAGTCATTTTACAACATGCCAAGTTGGCTTACAAAGTTTTTACAAAAATAAACAAAATATAATATAACAAAATCTTGTCGACCTTCGTGCTGGTATACTTCCTTTCTCTGTGTCGGTGTCGGTGTCCTGAGTGCCGATGTAGAGTCTGATCATTGATGCTGGTGCAATAACTTGCTGGTGTAATGCCTTGCCGGTGCCATCAATGACAAAACCTTCAATCACATACAATGTCTCATTGGAGCGTGCATATGCCAACAATCTCCCCCTTTAGCATTGATGGCAACACTCCTGAGAAATTTCAAAAGTGTATCCAAAAATGTGAAGTCCAAAAATGTTACCAAAAATGTGTGTGCTCCCCCTGAGCATATGATTCCCATGATGTTGAATTTTCTCATTCCACTACTCCCCCTTTGGCATCAATGACAAAGGTTGTCAAGATGTCAGTAGAGTTTGTAGTTTCAACCTTGTAACTAGGTAGTTACAATTTGAAATAGATCCACCAAAATCAAGTTTATACTCTCCATAAACTTTTTACTATCTCTTATTGTTGTCTCTATTCTTTTAATTGTATCGGTGAGATGCTTCAAATGCTCTGTCGGTGTTTTCTGTCCCTGTATTAGTGCCTCAGATACTTCCTTCTGTAATGATGCTAAATAGTCCAATCTTGGACTCAATTTTAATCTTAGATGCTTTGCCTTATTCACTATTCTCTCCTTTTCTCTTTCAAATTTAAGTAATTCTTCCTCAAAATTTGTTATCTTCTGTTCCAAAACTGATAATGTATCAAGTGAGTTAAGAAACTTATCTACAAGTTTGTTGATTTCATCTTGTACCTTGCTCATCTTCTTATCAATATCTACAGTCAAAAAGTTTGTCTTACAGGTGTCTTTGTACAGAGTTTTGTACTCTTTTAATAAATTACATAGTTCTGGTAGAAGTGTGTCAAAATCTTTGGTACACTTCTTTATCTGCTCATCAAAGAATCTTTGTTTTTCAATTTCTACTTTGTCCTTCAATGTCTCTTCCTTTATTTTCTCAATCTTTTCTATGATATATTTACACAATGTATCAAGTTGTCCTAAAGAATCTTTATTGTCTATATTATAGTTAGGAGCAATTACCTTCAAAATTGGTATGGTGTCATCAATTGCCTTATAAGCTTGTGAGCTGCAATTTGTTATCTTTTTAATTGAATCCAAGAGTACTTCAGTCACATTAGTTGATTTGTAGCCTGATGATGAACCAACATTCTGAGTACCACCAGTGGAAGTAACCAAGCTTGTATTGACCTTTGGTAGGTTTGTTTGTGTTTGTATTTCCTTAAGAAATGGTTTTTCTACTTCTCCAGTTGCTGGTGGCACTGTTTCCGTATGAACCTATTTTTGTTCTTGTTGCTATTCCTGTTCGGGAGCCTTTTTCTCTATTTGTTTCTCTGTGTGCTGCATTGTCTCAGTCTGAGTTTGAGTCTCTACCTTTTTCTCTTTGTCATCTGCCAGTTTCTCCTATGTGTTATCAATTTTCTCAGCTACCGGAGGCTCACTAGCTATGTCAGTCTTATCAGCTGTATCTTTGTCTACCACAATGTTGATCTTTTGAGTATCAACATCCACTGTGTATAAGGCTTTAGGATTAGGATTAACATCCTCTACATCCATACTTTCAATTGCCATTTTATCTTTTATAGCTTTTATTTTTACCGATGGAGTAATCAAAGGAGGTGGGGGTAAGTTGTCTTTAACCTTGATACTAGGTGGTCCACTAACTTTACCTTTACCCTTGTCTCTTTCTTTTTGATATACCTTTATAGGTTTGTGACTCATGTATTCTTCTTGTTTTTCTTTTTCCACTAGGAAAATGTCCCATGCATTTTCTGTCTCCTCAGTCACCTCATTAACTCTTCCAACCATCAAAGCAATGTGCTGGTGTGCAGTAGAAAATACTGACCGGTTGGCTTTAGCGATTAAGTCATCAATTTCTTTAGGTGAATTCACTGGATATACAACAAGTAGCTTTTCTATCTTTATTTTCTTGTCAAATTCTATTACTGCTTGTCTTCTTGCTTCTTGTCTCTTAAATAGTTCATCTGGAACTTCATTTACTCCTTCCATCAAAATTTTCTTATACATATCCATATGCAATATAACACTGTTTTCTACTTGTTGTTTTCATTAGCTGTCAGAGTGTCATATATTTTCTCTATATTCTTTAATTTTCCTTCCTTTGTAATTTCATTTAATAGTATATCAAGAGGGGCCAAGTCCTTATTTGTACTCTTCTTCTTCTTGGGTGTCAGTTTCTTCTTCTTTGGTGTAGCCTTTCTTACCTGAGATCTCATTGCTTGTTGTTTTTGTCTTGTCCTCATAGGTGAGGGTGTGGTTGCTGGTGAGGGATCTCTTTTCCTTACAACTCTCTTGAAAGTTGCAGGTATGTCACTCTCCAAAGAAGTTCCTATCGGTGATAGATGAGTCTCAGGTTATGGAGCTGCTAACTCATCCTTTGTTATACCGGTTTGCTTTAACACATCTTCTTTAATGGCCGTTGCCTGTCTGGAACTTCTCCTCACAACTGCCTCAACCTTTTTCACTCTTTTCTTAGATTTTATTTGGCTTTCAATAGTTTCTACACTACCAAATACTTCTTCCTTAGGTTCTTTAGGGGCTTCCAGAAGTGCTTTAGCATATGTTTCAATTATATGATCATCTGTTTCATAGCCCATCTTTGTTACCCAAATAGTCCTGGGGATGATTGCTTCCATCCAGATCTCATCCTTCTTGATTACAAAGCATATTTCATCCTTATATTTGTCAACAATATTTTGTGATAATCTGATTCTTTTCTTCATTTCAGCCTTTAGTGCTTGAAAGAAATAATGGATATTGTTTTCCTTATCTTCTCCCATATTGTTGAATAGTTTTGTTAGCTGTTTTCCTACCGGTATATCATATCCAAGTTCTTTGTAGCCTATATCAAGAACCTGTTTGGTTATATGTAGCATCAGACATACTAACAGATTTCCAAATTAAAAAGTTCCTTTCTTGTCCTTCTTAATCTTGCCTAAGTTGTCATTTAATTCACCCTTCAACCACTCACATACATCAATCTTTGCATTATCCATGAGCATATCATAAGCACTCTTAATGCATAAAATTGAAATTGAATTGAGTCTATATGCATGAGTAGCTTTATATCCTAATATCATGTTGATAAATCTCACATTAATATCTATTACATCATTTACTCTTAAGGACCTTCTGTTGGATGTGGCACCAGTTAACTGAGTAACTAGGTCATTGGAAACCTTCTTGTTTTTGTCTGGCCTTTTACCGGTGGTTGGTAACCCTGTGACAGCTTTCACAGCTTCCTTAGTGATTTTGTGAATTGCATCTAACCAAAAAAATTCACCATGTACCCTACTTTAGACTATCCTAATCACATCCTTGGGAAATTCAGGAATGCTAAGGATCTCTATAAATCCTAGGGTTTCAATGATCTTGTGTTCATCTTTTACATTGCCGGACTCATCACATATGACAATTTTAAACATGGTTTTAATCTCTTCATCTCCTAGTTCCTCAATGTTACAATGAATTTAAATTTTGGGATCTTCCGCATAAACAACTCCCTTAGGAATTTGAGAAAAAGCACCTAAGGTATCATCTTTCTTTGCTATCTTGGGAACAAATTGAAATACGGTCCTAGGTCTTTTTATAACTTTGATAATAGTAGGTTTTGCTATATATTCAATTACAGAGGTGGATGCCATGATAAAATACCTTTTACTGCCTTTAGGATGGATGATTGCTTGAAGTGTTCTTGCCTCTTGCTCGAAATTCCTTAGCTCGGAATCTTCGCGCTCTTCGCCGGTTTGAAATCTCGGTGAAATGAAATGGAGCCAAAACCTCAAATTTATAGTGTCTTTTTGCCATCTACCACATTAAATGCATGTCGGTTAAGTATTCACTTAACATTGTCTGTCGGTAATTAGTAATTTCCAACTTCTCATCTCTAACCAAGGGAATAATAGCACATGTGTCATTAGATTGCCAAACCCTCAAGGAAAGTTTCTTCAATTAGATGAAGAACTTCCTACTGGTGGAGCACTGCTTTTTCCTACCGGTGAGGCATCACTCTGTCCTGTCGGTGAAGCATTGACTGGTTCTACCAGTGGAGGAGTATTACCAATATTTAGATGAGTTTTTCTAATCCATTGTTTTGAGAATTCTTGCTTAACCTCTTCAACCTTTTCTTTACCTTTCAAGCTAGAAATTTTGTTGTCTACCGATGATCCTTTACTTCTACAGAATTTTGCAATATGCCCAATTTTGTTACATGCATAACAAGTTACATTATTCTTCTGAATAGATTTCCCATAACCTATGCCGGTTTGTGTTCTGCATTGATTGGATAAATATCCAAATCTTCCACAAACATAACATCCCACATTCATTCTGCAATTTTCAGAGTTGTGACCAACTTTGTTGCATTTTGAACATTCACCGGTGGGTCTGTTGATATTCTGATAATTTCTAGATCTACATTCATTTGCTCTATGACCATACTTATTACATTTAAAGCATTTTCCATTGAATTTATAAGCATTAGGTTGTCTTACCAGTTTGCTGTGATCCTGAGTATTTGCAGTACTGGAGCTTTCACCAATTTCAAAGCCAATTCTAGAAGTGTCACCTTTAGGTTTTTGATTCTTCAGCAAGGTACCAAGTTCCTTTGAGCTTTTCTTGAGTTTTTCTTTATGTTGATTTGCAGTTTCTTTTTCTCTTTCTAAGACCTCTTTCTATCTCATTAATTTATTTGAGTCATTCTGAGTGTGCATCAGATCTTTCTTCAACATATCATTTTCATAGCTAAGGCTTGTGTTCTCATTTGCTGCATCACTTAGTCTTCTGGTCAATTCTTTTTCATTCTTCTTCCTATCCTCAATCTCTTTACAAAATCTCATAGTCATATCCTGCATCTCATTCTTTGTTGTCATGTTTTCTAGTTTCAACTTGCTTATCTGATCATTAAGTGATTCCTTTTCATCATTCTCATTTTGCATCTTTTCACAAAGTTCTCTTCTCTTATTTCTTGCAACATTAAGATTCTCTTGAAGTGCCTAAATGATATCTTGAGTTGCCCTTAAATAATCTTCTAGTTTGATATTTTTCAATTTCTCTACATCATAGTCTGAAAGAGCTCCTTCAAGTTGCTTCATCAGATTTTCCATCTTTACCAGTGTCAAGATCTTCCTCAAGCTGTTAGGCTTCTTAAAATAGAGGACCAGGTTCTGATACCAATTATTAGGATTCCCACAGATACTAAGGGGGGGGGGTGAATCAATATCTAACCGGTGTACAAAATTTCTTATCTTAAAACATGCAGAATATATTATAATAGTGTACCAGTATGCAAGAAATAATGCAATAAATATAATTAAAAACATCCACATGAAAAGCACACCATGAGACAAGGATTTAATGAGGAAACCTGGTGTGGGAAAAACCTCGGTGGGATATGTGACCCACAATATCCACTTATTGGCCAATAAGAGAATATTACTTACAATAGGGGCCTGCACATGTAGGAAGGCCAACTGCCTAAAGCTCACTGCTCAAATGGGAAGTCTCACTGACTTACAATGTAGATTATACAAATCCAATATCTTGTATTGCTTTACAATAGCATCTATAATGCTTGATTTAGTACCGATTGTTGCTCTGCTTCTTACATAAACCCTTTACCCTATATTTCACATAATAGGTCTGCCTTAATATTTCGCATATATTACTTACATAACCTCATTCATTTCTTCCTTACAAAATATCTACAATGATCTCTTTTATATATAAGAGTCATTTTACAACATGCCAAGTCGGCTTACAAAGTTTTTACAATAATAAACAAAATATAATATAACAAAATCTTGTCAACCTCTGTGCTGGTATACTTCCTTTCTTTGTGCCAGTGCCAGTGTCCTAAGTGTTGATGTAGAGTTTGATCGTTGATGCCCATGCACTAACTTGCCAATGTAATGCCTTGTTGGTGCCATAGGATTGTAAGGTTGCCATCAATGACAAAACCTTTAATCACATACAATGTCTCATTGGAGTGTGCATATGCCAACAATCTCCCCCTTTGGCATTGATGGAAACACTCATGAGAAATTTCAAAAGTGTATCCAAAAATATGAAGTCCAAAAATGTTACCAAAAATTTGTGTGCTCCCCCTGAGCATATGATTCCTGTGATGTTGAATTTTCTCATTCCACTACTCCTCCTTTGGCATCAATGACAAAGGTTATCAAGATGTCAGTAGAGTTTGTAGTTTCAACCTTGTAACTAGGTAGTTACAATTTGAAATAGATCCACCAAAATCAAGTTTATACTCTCCATAAACTTTTTACTATCTCTTTTTTTTTTCTCTATTCTTTTAACTGTACCGATGAGATGCTACAAATTTTCTGTCGGTGTTTTCTGTCCCTGTATTAGTGCCTCAGATACTTCCTTCCATAATGATGCTAAATAGTCCAATCTTGGACTCAGTTTTAATCTCAGATGCTTTACCTTATTCACTGTTCTCTCCTTTTCTCTTTCAAATTTAAGTAATTCTTCCTCAAAATTTGTTATCTTTTGTTCAAAAACTGATAATGTATCAGGTGAGTTAAGATAATTATTTGCAAGTTTGTTGATTTCATCCAGTACCTTGCTCATCTTCTTATCAATATCTACAGTCAAAAAGTTTGTCTTACAGGTGTCTTTGTACAGAGTTTTGTACTCTTTTAATAAATTACACAGTTCCGGTAGAAGTGTGTCAAAATCTCTGGTACACTTCTTTATCTGCTCATCAAAGAATCTTTGTTTTTCAATTTTTACTTTGTCCTTCAATATCTCTTCCTTTATTTTCTCAAAGTTTTTCTATGATATATTTAGACAAGGTATCAAGTTGTCCTAAAGAATCTTTCTTGTCTATATTACAGTTAGGAGCAATTACCTTCAAAATTGGTATGGTGTCATCAATTGCCTTATAAGCTTGTGAGCTGCAATTTGTTATCTTTTTAATTGAATCCAAGAGTACTTCAGTCACATTAGTTGATTTGTAGCCTGATGATGAACCAACATTCTAAGTACCGCCAGTGGAAGTAACCAAGCTTGTATTGACCTCTGGTAGGTCTGTTTATGTTTGTATTTCCTTAAGCAATGGTTTTTCTACTTCTCCAGTTGCTGGTGGCACTGTTTCCTTATTAACCTGTTCGTGTTCTTGTTGCTATTCCTGTTCGGGAGCCTTTTTCTCTGTTTGTTTCTCTGTTTGCTGCATTGTCTGAGTCTGAGTCTCTACCTTTTTCTCTTTGTCATTTGCTTGTTTCTCCTGTGTGTTATCAGTTTGCTTAGCTACCGGAGGCTCACTAGCCATGTCAGTCTTATCAGCTGTATCTTTGTCTACCACAATGTTGATCTTTTGAGTATCAACATCCACTGTGTATAAGACTTCAGGATTAGGATTAACATCCTCTACATCCATACTTTCAATTGCCGATTTATCTTTTGTAGCTGTTGTTTTTACCGATGGAGTAATCAAAGGAGGTGGGTGTAAGTTGTCTTTAACCTTGATACTGGGTGGTCCACCAACTTTACCTTTACCCTTGTCTCTTTCTTTTTGATATACCTTTATAGGTTTGTGACTCATGTATTCATCTTGTTTTTCTTTTTCCACTAGGAAAATGTCCCTTGCATTTTCTGTCTCCTCAGTCACCTCATTAACTCTTCCAACCATCAAAGCAATGTGCCAGTGTGCAGTAGAAGATACTGACTGGTTGGCTTCAACGATTTAGTCATCAATTTCTTTCGCTGAATTCACTAGATATACAACAAGTAGCTTTTCTATCTTTATTTTCTTGTCAAGTTCTATTACTGCTTGTCTTCTTGCTTCCAGTCTCTTAAATAGTTCATTTGGAACTTCATTTACTACTTCCATCAAAAATTTCTTATACATATCCATATGCAATATAACACTATTTTCTACTTGTTCTTTTTCATTAGCTATCAGAGTGTCATATATTTTCTCTATATTCTTCAATTTTCCTTCCTCTGTAATTTCATTTAATAGTATATCAAGAGGGGCCAAGTCCTTATTTGTCCTCTTCTTCTTCTTGGGTGTCAGTTTCTTCTTCTTTGGTGTAGCCTTTCTTACTGGAGATCTCATTGCTTGTTGTTTTTGTTTGTCCTCCTAGGTGAGGGTGTGCTTTCCGGTGAGGGATCTCTTTTCCTTACAACTCTCTTGAAAGTTGCAGGTATGTCACTCTCCAAAGAAGTGCCTATCAGTGATAGATGAGTCTTAGGTTGTGGAGCTGCTAACTCATCCTCTGTTATACCAGTTTTCTTTAACACATCTTCTTTAATGGCCTTTGCTTGTCTGGAACCTCTCCTCACAACTGCCTCAACCTCTTTCACTCTTTTCTTAGATTGTATTTGGCTTTCAATAGTTTCTGCACTACCAAATACTTCTTACTTAGGTTCTTTAGGGGCTTCTAGAAGTACTTTAGCATATATTTCAATTATATGATCATTTGTTTCATAGCCCATCTCTGTTACCCAAACAGTCCTAGGGATGACTACTTCCATCTAGATCTCATCCTTCTTGATTACAAAGCATATTTCATCCTTATATTTTTCAACAATCTTTTCTGATAATCTGATTCTTTTCTTCATTTTGGCCTTTAGTGCTTGAAATAAATCATGGATATTGTTTTCCTTATCTTCTCCCATATTGTTGAATAGTTCCGTTAGCTATTTTCCTACCGGTATATCATATCCAAGTTCTTTGTAGCCTATATCGGGAACCTGTTTGGTTATATGTAGCATCAGACATACTAACAAATTTCCAAATTTAAAAGTTCCTTTCTTGTCCTTCTTAATCTTGCCTAAGTTGTCAATTAATTCATCCTTCAACCACTCACATACATCAATCTTTGCATTATCCATGACGATATCATAAGCACTCTTAATGCATAAACTTGAAATTGAATTGAGTCTATTTGCATGAGTAGCTTTATATCCTAATATCATGCTGATAAATCTCACATTAATATCTGTTACATCATTTACTCTTAAGGACCTTCTATCGGATGTGGCACCAATTAACTGAGTAACTAGGTCATTGGAAACCTTCTTGTTTTTGTCTGGCCCTTTACCGGTGGTTGGTAACCCTGTGATAGTTTTCACAGGTTCCTTAGTAATTTTGTGAATTGCATCTAACTAGAAAAATTCACCATGTACCTTGCTTAAGACTATCCTAATCACATCCTTGGGAAATTGAGGAATGCTAAGGATCTCTATAAATCCTAGGGTCTCAATGATGTTGTGTTCATCTTTTACATTGTCGAATTCATCACATATGACAGTTTTAAACATGGTTTTAATCTCTTCATCTCCTAGTTCCTCAATGTTACAATGAATGTAAATTTTGGGATCTTCAGCATAAACAACTCCCTTAGGAATTTGAGAAAAAGCACCTAAGGTGTCATCTTTCTTTGCTATCTCGAGAACTAATTGAAATACGGGCCTATGTCTTTTTATAACTTCGATAATAGTAGGGTTTGCTATATATTCTATTGCAGAGGTGGATGCCATGATAAAATACCTTTTACTGCCTTTAGGATGGATGATTGCTTGAAGTGTTCTTGCCTCTTTCTCAAAATGCCTTAGCTTGGAATCTTCGCACTCTTCGCCGATTTGAAATCTCGGTGAAATGAAATGGAGCCAAAACCTTAAATTTATAGTGTCTTTTCACCATCTACCACATTAAATCCATGGCGGTTAAGTATTCACTTAACATTGTTTATCAGTAATTAGTAATTTCCAACTTCTCATCTCTAACCGAGGGAATAATAGCACATGTGTCATTAGATTGCCATACCCTCAAGAAAACTTTCTTCAATTAGATGAAGAACTTCCTACTAGTGGAGCACTACTTTGTCCTACCAATGAGACATCACTCTGTCCTACTGGTGAAGCATTGACTGGTTCTACTAGTGGAGGAGTATTACCAATATTTAGATCATCTTTTCTAATCCATTGTTTTGAGAATTCTTTCTTAACCTCTTCAACCTTTTCTTTACCTTTCAAGATAGAACTTTTGTTGTCTACCGGTGATCCTTTACTTCTATAGGATTTTGCAATATGCCCAATTTTGTTACATGCATAACAAGTTACATTATTCTTCTGAATAGCTTTCCCATAGCCTATGCTGGTTTGTGTTCTGCATTGATTGGATAAATATCCAAATCTTTCACAAAAATAACATCTCACATTCATTCTGCAATTTTCAGAGTTGTGACCAACTTTGTTGCATTTTGAACATTCACCGGTGGGTGTGTTGATATTCTGATAATTTCTAGATCTACATTCATTTTCTCTATGACCATACTTATTACAGTTAAAGATTTTTCCATTGAATTTATAAGCATTAGGTTGTCTTACCGGTTTGCTGTGATCCTGAGTATTTGTAGTACCTGAGCTTTCACCAATTTCAAAGCCAATTCCAGAAGTGTCACCTTTAGGTTTTTGATTCTTTAGCAAGGTGCCAAGTTCCTCTGAGATTTTCTTGAATTTTTCTTTATGTTGATTTGTAGTTTCTAGTTCTCTTTCTAAGACCTCTTTATATGTCATCAATTTATTTGAGTCATTCTGAGTGTGCATCAGATCTGTCTTCAACATATCATTTTCATAGCTAAGGCTTGTGTTCTCATTTGCTGCATCACTTAGTCTTCTGGTCAATTCTTCTTCATTCTTCTTCCTATCCTCAATCTCTTTACAAGATCTCATAGACATATCCTACATCTCATTCTTTGTTGTCATGTTTTCTAGTTTCAGCTTGCTTATCTGATCATTAATTGATTCCTTTTCATTATTCTCATTTTGCATCTTTTCACAAAGTTCTCTTCTCTTGAAGTGCCTGAATGATATCCTAAGCTGCCCTTAAATCATCTTCTAGTTTGATATTTTTCAATTTCTCTGCATCATAGTCTGAAAGAGCTCCTTCAAGTTGCTTCATCAGATTTTCCATCTTTACCGGTGTCAAGATCTTCCTCAATTTGTTAGGCTTCTGAAAATAGAGGACTAGGTTCTAATACCAATTGTTAGGATTCCCACAAATACTGAGAGGAGGGGGTGAATCAGTATCTAACCGGTGTACAAAATTTCTTATCTTAAAACATGCAGAATATATTATAACAGTGTACCGGTATGCAAGAAATAATACAATAAATAGAATTAAAAACATCCACATGAAAAGCACACCATGACACAAGGATTTAATGAGGAAACTTGGTGTGGGAAAAACCTCAGTGGGATTTGTGACCCACAATATCCACTTACTGGCCAATAAGAGAATATTACTTACAATAGGGGCTTGCACATGCAGGAAGGCCAACTGCCTAGAGCTCACTGCTCAAATGGGAAGTCTCACTGACTTACAATGTGGATTATACAAATCCAGTATCTTGTACTGCTTTAAAATAGCATCTATAATGCCTGATTCAATACCGGTTGTTGCTCTACTTCTTACATAAACCCTTTACCCTATATTTCGCACAATAGGTCTGCCTTAATATTTTGCATATATTACTTACATAACCTTATTTATTTCTTCATTACAAAATGTCTACAATGATCTATTTTATATATAAGAGTCATTTTACAACATGCCAAGTCAGCTTACAAAGTTTTTACAATAATAAACAAAATATAATATAACAAAATCTTGTCGGCCTCTATGCCAGTATACTTCCTTTCTTTGTGTTGGTACCAGTGTCTTGAGTGCCGGTGTAGAGTCTGATCATTGATTCTGGTACACTAACTTTTTGGTGTAATGCCTTGCCAGTGCCATAGGAGTGTAAGGTTGCCATCGATGACAAAACCTTCAATCACATACAATGTCTCATTGGAGTGTGCATATGCCAACAATAACAACTTCTCTCCAAAAGGTTTGTGCAATATTTCCTTCAATCAACATAGTCCTAGCAACATCCAAAATGGTTTTGTTCTTCCTTTCAACAACTCCATTCTGTTTAGGGGTTCTAGGAGCAGATAATTGTCTTCTAATTCCATTCCTCTCACAAAATGAGTTAAACTCATCAGATGTGAATTCTCCTCCTCTATCAGATCTCAAACACTTCAACTTCAACCCTATTTCTGTCTCCACCTTAGCTTTGAATAACTTTAATTTCTCCAATGCTTCTGATTTCTCCCTTAGAAAACTAACCCACGTCATTCTAGAATAGTCATCAATCAACAACATAAAATAGTTGTCACCTTGCATGCTTCTCACTCTTGTAGGACCACACAAGTCATTATTCACAAGATCCAACACTCCATTAGATGTATACAACTTACTTTTAAATGAGATTCTTGTTTTCTTTCCAACTAACATTATTTATGTTAGGTCCCAAAGGCAACTGAGAGGGGGGGGGGGGGGGGGGGGGTGAATCAGTTGTGAAATAAATTAAAACCAAAACAACTTAACCAACTTATTGCTTAATATCGGTAAACCAGTCTTTTATACAAGTAGACAGTTTTATCAGTTTATTGCAATACCGATAAATATTAATGCATGAAACAAAAAAAGACAAAGTCATCCACAACACTTGACACCAATATTTGTACGTGGAAACCCTATAAGGGGAAAAAACATGGTGGGAAACCTTACCCACAATCAGATGATACTACTATAGATAGTAAGTGTATAGAAATGGGGTCCGCACATGCAGAAAGGCCAAGCGCCTAGAGCTCACTGCTCAATCACAAAATAGGAGTCACACTGACTACAATTGGATGGTCAAATCCAATAAGAATATACTACTCAAAATAGCATCTTCATATGTTGGATTCAGTGCCAGTGTAGTTCTGATATGCTTTCACAAAAACCTTGCCTCACCTTCAAATGATGTCTGCATGTATAGCTCTGCTTATTCTTGCATATACCTTCTCACAATTCTTCTTTGCATTCCACATCCGATCTTACAAATAAGATCTTACATTTATATTATAACCTAGGACCAATTTTAGTAGGTCGGCTCTAAAAGATATTACAATAAAATCAATTTAAAATTAAATTAATTCCCAATGCAATAACCGATTCAACATGTTGGCTTAATGCATTTACAACAATAATAAATCATCTCCATAGCATGCCATGCTGATCTAGAAAAGATAAACCTATCGGTGTATAACCTGGACCTATTTGCCGGTAACAACAAATATGCAAATATGAATATACCAATAATCAAATCTCCAAGACAAGGTGTCCAAATGATGTCTTCGACATAACCAAGTGTTTTCCATTCCATTCCAAGTGCCGGTGATCATTATATCCTGTCGGTGTACCAGATACCGGTGACTGTGCATGAGTCATTTGCTTGCCGTTGAATGTTGTTGATTCTCCAAAGTGCCAGAGTTGATAAGTGTTAGTAGGTGTTGACATCAATGACAAAACCATACCAAAATACCAACAATCTCCCCCTTTGGCATTGATAGCAACACAAGATGGAAAAACCATCAAAGTGCCAAACAAAAATGCCAAATACCAAAATATAAGCAATCTCTCCCAAAGTAAAAATCTCTCCCCCTGAGAGTGACATATGTTTCCTTTTGTTTTTCCATACCAATCTCTCCCCCTTTGACATCAAATGCCAAAGTTACTATAAAACCAAGTTCATATACAAAATACCAACTAATTTAGTATACCACTACTCCCCCTGAGAAGTAGCTTCCTCATCAAATCCAAAGTAAAAGATTTCTCTGTTAATTCTACCGGTTGATAACAAACATCAACTCTCTAAGTATCTACAGGTGGGGATATGACCCCAAGCTAATCTCTAAGATATTCAAAAGTTTCCTTAGGTAGAGGTTTATTGAAAATATCTGCAATCTGCTCTTTAGTATTCACATAAACTAGTTTAATTTCTTTTGCTTCAACATTCTCCCTTAGAAAATTCAGTTTGATAGAAACATGTTTGGTTTTAGAATGTAGTACCGGATTCTTAGATATATCAATTGTTGTAGTGTTGTCACAATAGATAGTAATAGGTTCCTTGCATTTTACCTTTATGTCTTTCAACATTTGTTTAAGCCATAGTACCTGTGTACAATTAGTTACTACTGCAACATATTCTGATTCTGCTATTGATAAGGATGTACAGCTTTGTTTCTTACTCAACCAAGAAACTAGTCCATTTCCAAGAAAAAATGCTCCTCTGGTGGTGCTTTTTCTATCATCCACATCTCCTGCCCAATTTTCATCTGTGTATGCACATAATTCAAAGTTTTCATCTCTAGGATACCATAATCCAAGATTTGTAGTGCCTTGCAAGTACTGAAAAATCCTTTTTACTGTTGATTCATGATTTTCTCTAGGATTACTCTGAAATATTGAAATAATACATGCTGCATTCATGATATCAAGTCTGGTTTGTGTCAAATACAGTAAACCTCCTATCATAGATTTGTACCTAGTTGGATTAACAGGTGTATATTCATCCCTTAGTGATAGTTTGTCACTTGTAGTCATAGGTGTGCTTACTGGTTTAGAGTTCTCCATCCCAAATTTCTTTAGTAACTCTTTCAAGTACTTGGATTGACTCAAGAATATACCTTTGTCAGTCTATGAAATTTGCAATCCTAAAAAGAATTTTATTTCTCTAATCATAGACATTTCAAATTCTTGTTGCATTTCAATAGAAAATTCTTTACATAATCCATCTTCTCCTCCAAAGATTATATCATCAACAAAAACTTCTATAACCAAGATGTCATCACTAGTCACTTTATAATATAAGTTGTTGTCAGCAATACCTTTAGAAAAACCAATCTTCAAAAGATACTTATCCAATTTTGCATACCAAGCTCTTGGAGCTTGTTTCAATCCATACAAAGCTTTCCATAGCCTGCAAACCGTATCTTTGTTATCTGTCAAAGGAAATCCATCAGGTTGTTCAATGTAAACTTCTTCTTCAAGATCTCCATTTAGAAATGCACATTTAATATCCATTTGATATACTTTGTAGTTCTTGTGTGCTGCAAAGGCCAAAAATAATCCGTCTGCCTCAATTTTGGCTACCAGTGCAAAGGTCTCATTGTAATCAATTTCTTCTTTTTGAGAATATCCCTTACACACTAGTCTTGCTTTATTTCTGATTACCTTACCATCTTCATTAAGTTTGTTTCTAAATACCCATTTGGTTCCAATTATATTTTTATCTTTGGGCCGGGGAACTAATGTCCAAGTGTTATTCTTCTCAATTTGGTCTAATTCTTCTTCCATAGCTTTAGTCCAATGTTTATCTTCACATGCCTCATTAACTGATGATGGTTCAATTTGAGAAATAAGACATACCTCTTCATTTGCCAATCTTCCTCTTGTCATAACTCCTTTATACTTATTTCCAATTATCTGATCTTTAGAATGATTCAGTCTTACATACTGGGGTGTCATTGTTTCCTACAATTCCTCAGTTACTGTGGAATTTTCAGATGATATCAGTGTAACTAGATCTTCATTCTATACTGGTGGATTCAGTGTAGGTTCATTTGTTAGAATTTTTGTTGCCGGTTCAGAGTCTATATACCTTGAAGTTCCTCTGAATTGTTCATCAATCTTCACATTTGTACTCTCAACAATTTTTTGCAATCTTTTCTTAAAACATCTATATGCTTTACTTTTAGATGAATAACCAAGAAATATTCCTTCATCGCTTCTAGGATCAAATTTGCCAATATACTCATCCCTTCTAATATAGCATTTACTTCCAAATATTCTGAAATATTTAAGAGTAGGAGTAATACCAAACCATAGTTCATGAGGAGTCTTACCGGTTTCACCTTTGATGTGAACTTTGTTGAATGTATAGACCGATGTACTTACTGCTTCTCTCCAATATACATGTGGTAGATTTGTTTTTGATAACATACTTCTAGCAGCATCCAAGATGGTTCTATTTTTCCTTTCAACAACTCCGTTTTGTTGTGGTGTCTGAGGTGCTAATAGTTGTCTTCTGATTCCATTCACTTCACAGAATGCATTAAATTCCTTAGATATAAATTCTCCTCCTTGATCTGATCTTAGACATTTGATTTTCTTACCAGTTTCATTTTCTACCATTGCTTTGAACAGTTTAAACTTCCCAAGTGCTTTTGATTTTTCTCTCAGAAAAGTAACCCAATACATTCTAGAATAGTTATAAATGATTTAGCATGAAATATCTATCACCTTGTAAACTTTTCGTTCTAGCTAGACCACATAAATCAGTGTGAATTAAGTCAAGAGCATTATTGGATTTTTCTGGAATACTTTTGAAGGTGGCTTTAACTTGTTTTCCAAATTGACATTCCATACATACTGTATTGTGAGGTTTGACAATTTTAGGTAAATCTCTAACTGCCTTAGTAGTACTAATTTTTACCATGCAATCAAAGTTTACATGACAGAGTCTCTTATGCCATAGCCAACTTTCATCAATATGTGCAATCAAGCATGTCTTTTCACTGTTATTCAAATGAAAGATATTACCTCTAGTTTGATTACCGGTTGTAATTTCTAAACCAGTTCTATTCACGATTTTGCATTTTCCATTTTTGAATTGTAACTAAAATCCTTTCTCAACTAATTGACCAACACTTAAAAGATTATGCTTTAAACCTTCAACATAGTAAACATTGTCAGTATTATGCTTTCCATCAAGAGATATTATACCTTTACCTTTGATCAGACAAGCTTTATCATCTCCAAATCTCACTAGACTTCCATTATAGTCTTGAAAGTTCAAGAATTTACCTTAACCTCCTATCATATGATGTGAACATCCCGAATCAATGATCCATTCATCCTTTACTTCAACTTTAGCTGCCAAGGGCTACTCTACCGATTGTATGGTAGGTGTCGGTTGGTCTTCTGTTATAGAAACAAAAACCCATCCATTGTCTGTCGGATCCTCATCAGAATCATTAGTCACTCCTTCATCAGCAAGATAACAAGATTTGTCTTTATTCTTCTTAAATCTATATCTCTAATATTCAGGGTTAGGCTTGTATGTTCTTCTAGCTTCTTCTCTTAGTTTAGCATGTCTATCAGGGCATCTTGAAGCCATGTGACCAATCTTATTACAGTTAAAACATTTAAAGGGTGCTTTACCTTCATACTTACTTCCAACTGGACCTTTAGGCATTTTCCTTGCAAATAGTGCTTCAAGTTCTTCAAGTTCTTCATTTTCTTTCTTGCTTTCTTCAAGTTCTCTTGCATAAAAGGCTTTCCAATCAGATTTGTCAAATGATGATGCAGATGATGTTGATGCTTTAAAGGCTAAATTTGTCTTTATAGTAGCAACATGACCAAATTCCTCAATTTCAAAGGCTGAAAGTTTTCCAATCAATGTATCTCTAGTTACTAATGTATTAGGCATTGTTCTTAACTCATTTATAGCAGTGATTTTCATTTTATATGTTGGTGGCAATCCTCTTAAAACTTTTGAAACAATTTCATCTTCACTTAAGGTTCCTCCACAACATTTTATACCCAAAACAATTTTATTAACTCTTTCCATAAAAGCAGAAATCCTTTCATCTTCTTCCATTTTCAGATTTTCAAACTTGACCTGGAAGCTTTCAAGCTTTGCAATTTTGATTGTGGAATCTCCTTCATTCAGTGTTTCCAAATGATCCCAAATAGCTTTAGCAGTGGACCTATCTGATAATCCCATGATTTGCTGATCTATTAATGCGCTCAAAAGTGCTTCTCTTGCTTTGCAATCATTTTCTTCATCTTTTCCCAAGGTAGGTGGATTAGGCTGACCGGGAGTAGGAGTAGTATAGCCATTCTTTGTAACTTCCCAAATGTCCTTTCCAATGCAATTTAAATGTGTCTCCATTCTGATCTTCCATATGCCATAGTTGGTTCCATCAAGTTTAGGACTGTCCTTCCTGAAATAGTTAGTAATCATTGGATCCCCTCAAGTTGTTAAGCTTCTGCAATAGAGGACTAAGCTCTGATACCAATTGTTAGGTCCTGGAGGCAATTGAGAGGGGGGGGTGAATCAGTTGTCAAATAAATTCAAACTAAAGCAACTTAACCAACTTATTGCTTATTACCAGTAAACCAGTCTTTTATACCGGTAGACAGTTTTATCAGTTTATTGAAATACTGATAAATATTAATGCATGAAACAAAAAAGACAAAGTCATCCACAACACTTGACACCAATATTTGTACGTGGAAACCCTGTAAGGGGAAAAACCACAGTGGGAAACCTTACCCACAATCAGATGATACTAGTGCAGATAGTAAGTGTATACAAATGGGGTCTGCACATGCAGAAAGGCCAAGCACCTAGAGATCACTTCTCAATCACAAAATAGGAGTCACACTGGCTACAATTGGATGGTTAAATCCAATAAGAATGTACTGCTCAAAATAACATCTTCATATGCTGGATTCAGTACCAGTGTAGTTCTGATATGCTTTCACAAAAACCTTGCTTCACCTTCAAATGATGTCTGCATGTATAGCTCTGCTTATTCTTGCATATACCTTCTCACAATTCTTCTTCACATTCCACATCCGATCTTACAAATAAGATCTTACATTTATATTATAACCTAGGACCAATTTTAGTAGGTTGGCTCTAAAAGATATTACAATAAAATCAATTTACAATTAAATTAATGCCCAATGCAATAACCGATTCATCATGTCGGCTTAATGAATTTACAACAATAATAAATCATCTCCATAGCATGCCATGTTGATCTAGAAAAGATAAACCTACTGGTGTATAACTTGGACCTATTTGCCGGTAACAACAAATATGCAAATATGAATATACCAATAATCAAATCTCCAAGACAAGGTGTCCAAATGATGTCTTCAACATAACCAAGTGTTTTCCATGCCATTCCAAGTGTCAGTGATCATTATATCCTGCCAGTGTACTAGATACTGGTGACTGTGCATGCATCATTTTCTTGCCGGTGAATGTTGCTGATTCTCCAAAGTACTAGAGTTGATAAGTGTTAGTAGGTGTTGACATCAATGACAAAACCATACCAAAATACCAACACTTTACATACCGGATTAGAAGGTTTCACAATTTTAGGTAAATCTCTAACAACTTGAGTAGAGTTTATCCTTATCATGCATTCAAAATTAACATGACACATCCTTCTATGCCACAACCAACTTTCATCTATATGAGCAATCAAATAAATTTTCTCACTGGCATTCAAGTGAAATATATTACTTTTAGTCTTAGTTCTTGATGCAATCTCTATACCAGAGGCATTTAGAATCTTGCATTTAATATTCTTGAATTGAAAATCATATCCCTTGTCAACCATCTATCCAACATTCAAAAGATTATGCTTCAGACCTCCAACATGTAAGACATCATCAGTATTATGCTTACCATCAAAGGAAATAGAACCTCTACCATGAATTACACAAGCTTTATCATCTCCAAATCTCACTATACCACTATCATACCTCTCCTTATTCACAAATTTTCTTTATCACCTGTCATATGATGTGAACAATCACTGCCAATTATCCATTCATGTTTCTCTTCAATATTAGTAGCCAAATTTTTTTCCTCAACAATGCATCTTGTAGAATTCATTGGTACTGGATCATCTTCCTTAATAGCAATAAATATAAATTCATCTTCTGAATTCCCATTCTTAGACTCTTCATCTATTACACATTCATCAACAACATAATAACATCTCTTCTGATATCTATACTTCTGGTTAGGCTTATAGGGCATAACATACTTATCTTGCTTCTCATATATATCATGCTTGTCAGATCTATCATATCTTTCATGCTTATCATACCTTGACATTCTTTCAGGACACCTAGAGTCAAAATGCCCTATCTTATTACAAGAGAAACATTTCAAAGGCAACTCTCCATCATACTTATTGGCTCCCCTAGGAAATCTTCAAGCAATAAAAGCTTCAATCTCATCCAACTCCCTTTCCTATTCTTCCCTCTCTCATTTCTCTCTCATTTCTAGAAACTCTAGATGGACTTTCTCTTGGATCATACTTTTGCTTCCTGGATACAAAGGCTTTATATGCAGTCTCAAATTTACCATGTGATTCACCAAATTCACTCAACTCAAATGCATCAAGATTACCAACCAACATGTCTCTTGTCATAGTAGTCATAGTCCAGATTTCATCTATAGCAGCAACTTTAGATTTAAAAGCAGGAGGCAAAGATTTCAGCACCTTAATAACAATCTCATCTTCTTCAAGAGTTCCACCGACACATCTGATGTTCATGACAAGTTCATTCACTTTACCCATAAAGGATGTTATGTTCTCATCTTCTCCCATCTTCAACATCTCATACTTTCCTTTCAAACTCTGCAATTTAGCAACTTTAACATGTTTATCACCTTCATACAAGGTCTCCAACTTTTCCCAGATCTCATGTGTAGTTTGCAGACCCATCACATTTGTCATTTATGAATCAATCAAGGCACTCAATAATGTTTCCTTAGCTCTTATGTTATGTTAAACAACCTTGATCTTAGCAGTAGTAACTAGACCATTCTTAGGAACATTGTAGGTATTCTTTGTAATCTTCCAATAATCATCTCCAAGACACTTCAAATGACACTCCATTTGGTCCTTCCATACAATGTAATTATTTCCATAAAATCTCAAACCCTCTTTTTGAAAACATAGGTTGCCATCCCGGATCTCCTCAAGGGGTCAAACTTCTTCCAAAGGATCCAGCTTTGATACTAATTGTTGGCAACAACAATGAGAGAAAACTGAGGGGGGGGGGGTGAATCAATTTTCACTATATTAAACAATTTAAGAACAATCTCAAATATGATCAACAACAATAAGAACAAAAATGAACATAATAACACCAAGATTTTGATATGGAAAAAATGGTTAAGGGAAAAACCATAGCGGGAACATACCCACAATAAGATGATACTCTGTAGTAGTATGTGTAGATATTACAATGGGGAATGTACATGCATTTAGACACACTACCTAGAGCTTACTACTCAAAATATGATGACCCAGAAGGCTGCAACCCTCAGGGAAGGTTCACTACCTTACAATATCATTCAGACTACAATCCGGTTTACATGAACTGAAAGAATAGCATCTCCTAATGCTTGATGGCAGTTTCAGTTAAGCTCATTTTTCTTCCCTGTAATGCTATTGTGAGGATTCAGTTATTACTAAGAGGGGGGGTGAATCGGTAATAAGAAATAAACTAAAAAATTTCACCAATCTACAAAATACTTCACAAAATAGTTCATAACCAGTACTAGTAGCTGATCAAATAATCACTTAATGCGGATTCAACAAAACATTACCAGTAGCAACTTAAGTGTTCATCATTAAGAAAATATAGTAAAGACATCAAATGCATAACTCAACAATCCATCCACAACATGAACACAAGGATTTTTCACTAGGAAACCCAAATAGGAAAAACCACGATGGGAATTGGTACCCACAAAATAGGCACTCTTTCATAATGCGCCCTGTTAGGAGCCTAGCCTGGTTAGGAGCTTTACAACAATGCCCAGTTAAGAGAAGACACTGTTAGGAGTCACCCAATCAAGGGATTGTATAACTTAACTCTATTAGAAGCTTTACCCTGTTAGGAGTAACCTCACTGGAGGATTTAAACCCAAATTAATGAGCCACTCGGTCAAGGAATTTACAAGATTAAGCTTGTTAGGACCTACCCGGTTAAGGGATTTTAATGTTTCTACAATAGTTAGGAAACAATAGATAAATGATCTGGACTCAACACTTTATAGCTTACTATTACAGATCCTTGTTAGCTCCAATATAATTCTCTCATGCAGACATATCAATCTAGTTCGACACACACACACTTCTATGATCACTGACACAATAAACCTTCTAAAACTTGACCTAAATGGACTTTACAATTGGTCGATTACATAACCCTAACCTAAAATGAATCTACATCATAGATCATATCATATCATTCCAAATCATTATAGATTATTACAACAAATTATAAGACAATTACAACTGTTGAATGATCATAACTCATCACCGCACATCGATCTGATAAGTTGTCAAACCCTTAACACATTTTGCTAAGCACTTTGCTGCTTCCCAATAAATTTGATCCTTGTACACACCAAAACCACATCTTATCCCTCCACACAGAGTTTGACACATCATCATAAGCTTATGAGCATGAAAAACATCACCGGTCAAAGATCTTGTTATCAGTTCACAAACCCTACACTAAATAACAACAATCAATTACAAACATGACTTTCGGTTCTCCAAACATGATGCGGCTCAAGTCATAGACTCCTTATAATTTTGTAAGCACACATTCCAAACCGCAACACCTAACTCAACATAGATGTCTACCGCAACCATCTCCTTCTTTGTTCCTACTTACCAGTTCACTGTCACTTGGTAGTTTTTCTTTCCAGCTCAATCCAATTCAATCTATTACCGATTAGACTTAATTGAAAGACTTAAAAATACAAACACTTATGGTTGCCATCAGTGACAACATAAATAACTAATCATCAAGCATCATATCATAATTATATCATCACCAATAGTCCATCAATATATCATCATGAACGATCCATCAACATATCATCACCAACAGTCCATCAATATATCATCACCAATAGTCCTTTACCAGTACACCATCATCTTCATCAATTATGCCAAAAATATTCCCCTTTGGCATTGATAGCAACACAAAAAAATGCAACACCAAAAGTTTATCATGAAACCTGCTATGTATGTTGTACATCACTCACTGTCTATTTCTCAGTTCTTCTCCTTTTCTCTTTATTGATCTTCTCCCCCTATCATATTTCTTCTTCCCATTTGAAAACAATGCCAAAGGTGCAAAGGCATCTTCTGACATAATCTCAACTGCTCCCCCTGAGGAGTAGCCCACTTCTCATCAATTCATAGTGAAAGATATTCAACGAGTCCACTGGATTGATGCTTCCACATTTTCTTAGTTGACCTTGGGTAGGGGTATAACCCCTAACTTACCTCTGAGATATTCAAAGGTAGCCTTAGGTAACGACTTAGTGAATATATATGCCAACTGCTCCTTACTTGACACATGCTCCAATCTCACTTTCTTTTCCTATACTCTTTCTCTCAAAAAGTGATACTTCAATTCAATATGTTTAGTCCAAGCATTCAATACTGGGTTCTTAGAAATGTTTATAACACTTGTGTTATCACAATGTATGATCATTAGTTCTATTATATCTTGGTTGAATCCTTCTAAGACATGTCTCATCCATATATCTTGTGTACAATTCATTGATGCAGCTACATACTCTTCTTCTATTGTAGACTGAGAAATACAAGTTTGTTTCTTACTGGTCCAAGATACCAGTCTACCACCTAGAAAGAATGCACCACCAGTTGTGCTCTTCTGGTCATCTATAATTTTTGCCCAATCAGCATTAGTGAATACTTGCAAATAAAAATTGCCTTTGTATGGATACCACAATCCATAATCAACTATTCCTCTAAGATATCTAAATATTGTCTTCATTGTTGTCATATGTGTCTCCTTAGGCCTGTTCTAAAATATTGCTACTAAAACAACTGTATGGGCAATATCCAGTCTACTATGAAAAACATAATGTAATTTCCCAATCATGGACTTGTATTCCTTCTCATCCACTAAGGGTGAATCATCTTCTTTTGACAATCTACAACCGATAACCATAGGTGTTCCAACCGGTTTACAATTTTCCATTCCAAAGGTCTTTAACACTTCCTTCACATACTTGGACTAACTGATAAAAATACCACCTTTCGGCTATTGGACCTGTAAACCAATGAATTTTTTTGTCTCACCTATAAGAGACATCTCAAATTCCTTCTTCATCTCCTCTGCAAAAGTCATACTCATAACATCATTTCCTCCAAATATGATGGCATCAACAAATACTTCTACAATCAAAATCTTGTCTCCTTCAATATTCAAATAAATATTGTTGTCCTCACCGGTTCTCTAAAATCCTATCTTTATCAGATGTGCATGAATTCCTTCAAACCATGCCCTTGGTGCTTGCTTCAATCCATATAATTCCTTATGCAATTTGCATACCATATCCTTATCTTCTAACAATGCAAACCCATCTGGTTGTTCAATATACACCTCTTCTTCAAGAATACCATTTAAAAATGCTCACTTTACATCCATTTGATAGACTTTAAAACCTTTAAAAGTTGTAAATACAAGTAGCATTCTAACTCCTTCAAGCCTAGCAACCGGTGCAAAGGTCTCTCCATAATCTTCACCTTCTTCTTTTGCATACCCTTTGCATACTAGTCTTTCCTTATTTCTAACAACTTCTCAATCTTCATTCAGCTTGTTTCTAAATAACCATTTTGTACCAATCACATTTTTATCATCAGGTCTAGGAAAAAGTGACCAAGTGTTGTTTTTCTCAATCTGATCAAGTTCTTCATTCATTGCATTTAACTAGTCATCATCCTTAAGAGCTTCTTTAACTATCTCCAGTTCAACTATGGAAATTAGATGAGAGATTTCTTTGATTTTCCTTCTAGTTTGTACTCCAACATTCTTGTCACCCATTATCTAGTCTTCACAATGATTTAACCTTACATACCTAGGTATAACTTGTTTTGGTGCAATAACCTCTTCTTGTTCTTCATCTTCTTCATCTACTAGTTGAGCATCTTTATCTGCAATATTTTTCTCAACATATTTCTACACTTCCAGTTCAATAAGCACAAGTTTTTGTTCATCATATGTTGGATCAGATTTGCTGGTATCATCAAGTTCATCAAAGTACTCATCAACTTTTACATTCACACTCTCCACAATCTTCTTTGTCCTTTTGTTGTAACACTTGAAAGCTTTGTTCTTAGTGGAGTAGCCAAGAAATGTTCCTTCATCAGTCTTAGCATAGCACTATTTCTTTCCTTTTCCCTTATATTATCTAAACTTTTCCTTTGATCATTATTAGGACAGTGTGCAACAATATGTCCTATCTTATTACAAGAGAAACATTTGAGAGGCAACTTACCTTTATACTTACCAGTGGCTCTAGGAAGTCTTTTAGCCAATAGAGCTTCAAATTCCATCATATTACCTTCATCTTCCACATCATGTTTACAATTGCCAAGATGACTTGACTTGCATTCATGACTTTGACAAACATATTTTCCTTTTCTCACTGGTACACTAGATACAGATGCTTTAAAAAATAGATTTTGTCTTAGGTACATTGCTATCAAAACTATTTAACTCAAAAGCATTGAGCTTACCAATCAAATAATCAACAGTAAGCTTATCCTTAGTAACTGACCTCAACTCTTGAATAGCATGCTGGCCATTTCGTTGAATTGATTATGTGTTGCATTGATGTTTTGTCATTGATGTCAACACTAGCTATTTGGATGCTTTACCGGCACCCTTTTGGTCTCGGTAGGTTAAGTGGTTTCTGGTTAACTTGGATCCGATATGATCTGATAGGCTCCGGTATAATCTGGTAATGGAATTGGCTTGTTCATAATACTTATACTCATATTTGGTTAGTTGGTTTTGGTCTGATGATTGGATGCTATCCTTCTTTCTTAGAAGATTGGTTTTTGGTTCCAGCGAGGGTTTCATTGGCAGAGCTTTTGATGGAGATCTTTGATGAATTTCATAAGTGGTTTTGGTGTAGCTTCTGATGGAGTTTCGAGATGCTATTGGTGATCATGTTTGAGACTTGGCATTTGGAGATCATTGCTGAAGCATGTGGACCTATACTTGGTCCTGATTGATCTAGGTTATGGACCAATTTTATGTAACATGTGAATAGGACCTATTGTTGTATTTATGGGATGTCTTATGTGTTGATATTACTTGTTTTGTCTAAGGACGACATGGTTTTTAATTATGTAATTGCTTTATTGTCTGGTGGGTGACCTGATTGTTTATGGTCGAGGATTTGTATAAATAGATGTAAGATCTCATTGTAGATCATCATGGTTAATGTAAGAGGTCATGATCAAGAAATTTAATGTGCGAATAATGCAATATCATTCAAGCAGAGGAGTTGGTCGATCATTGGAGATCGAATTGGGTTTATGTAAGAGGATTTAGTCCTCTGGTATTGAGCTTAACCAAAACTGTACTCAGGCAGAGGAGTTGGTCGATCATTGGAGAATGAATTGGGTTTATGTAAGAGGATTTAGTCCTCTGGTATTGATCTTAATTGGAATTGTACTCAAGCATAGGAGATGCTATCTTTTGCAGTTCAAAATTTCTCCGGATTGTAGTCTGGATTTATATGTAGTCAATGAGGCTTCTTTTGTGATGAGCAGTGTGCTCTAGGTTGTTAGCCTTCTTGCAAGTGTAGGCCCCTTCATTGTAATTCACATACTTACCATATAAGTATTATCTGATTGTGGGTAGGCTTCCCACCGTGGTTTTTCCCTTTACTGGGTTTTCCACGTACAAATCTTGGTGATATGTGGATGGCTTTTATTCTATGATTATTGCTTATGTTTAATTGATTAACCACTATTCAGGTATTATTGTTTTGGGTTCTCATATTAAAATTTTAATTGTTGAATGTTCATGTAATTTGTGACAACTGATTCACCCCCCCCTCAGTTGTCTTCTAGTTATCTGAACTGTCTAACAATTGGTATCCGATCTTTGGTCCTCTCGACAGAAAGCTTAACTTCTTGAGGGACATCCTATGGCAACTAACAATTCAAGTTCATCCAGTTCTTTTAGAGCTATCTTTCGAAGGGATATTCTAAGGCTTGATGGAACAAATTACGCAGTATGGAATGTTCAGATGGAGACGCATCTGAGATGTCTTGGCAAGGATATTTGGGAGATCACACAGAATTGTGTCACACCCTATAATCCGAGATTTGGCAATCCTCCTCTAGAAAACCTGGAAAAGGAGCTTGAGAATGATTGTAGAGCAAGAGAAGCCCTCTTGTGTGCACTTTCTGATCAACAAATAATAGGATTAACTGACAAATCATTTGGAAAGGTTATATGGGATAAGTTGGAGACTCTTAATAAATGTGACCATACAATTAAGATTGCTAAACTTGATGGTTACCGGGTGAGACATGAAAACCTGAAGATGGAAGAAGATGAAAGTATTAATGTATTCATGGAAAGGGTAAATGAGATTTTTATGGGAATTCAATATTGTGGTGGAACTCTGAGCAAAGATGAAAATGTTTCTAAAGTCCTGAGAGCCCTACCACCACCTTACAGAATGAAGGCTTCTATTATTAATGAATTGAGAACAACACCTAATATATCTGTCACCAAAGATACTTTAGTTGGGAAACTATCCTCTTTTGAGCTGGAGGAATTTGGACCTTCTGGAGTTGTGGAGACTGAACCTGCTTTTCATGCATCTACATCTGCAACCAGTAAGCAAGACTAGAAAACTTTACATGCAAAGGAATTAGAAGATATGAAGAGAGAAGACGGTGAGTTTGAGAAACTTGAAGCACTATTTGCTAGATGATTACCTAAAGGACTGGTAGGAAGTAAGTATGAAGGAAAAACACCTTTTAAATGTTTTGCATGTAATAAGATTGGTCATTTTGCATCTAGATGTCCTAAAAGGAATTCAAGATTTGATGAAAGAGTTAAAAGATCATTTAGGCCTAACCCTGGATATTAGAACAAATATAAATACAAGAAAAATAGAGACAAATCATGCTACATAGCAGATGAGGAAGGCATTACTGATTCAGATGATGAACTGGCAGAAGACTCTACTAGTAGATCTAACAATGGGAAGGGATGGGTGTTCCTGGCTATCAAGGAAGATGATCCGTCACTAGAAGAGAATGTACCTGAAGAGAAGGCACTTGCTACTAAAATTGAGGACAAGGATGAATGGGTAATTGATAGTGGTTTTTCATATCATATGACTGGAGATAAAGGGAAGTTTCTATCTTTGCAATAAATTGATGGTGGACTAGTTAGATTTGGAGATGACAAGGCATGTATGATTAAAGGAAAAGGAACTGTATCATTGGATGGTAAGAACAATATTGACAATGTTTATTATGTTGAAGGTTTGAAGCATAATATTGAGTGTAGGACAATTGGTAGATAAGAGATTTCAATTACAGTTCATGGATGGAAAATGCAAAATCATTAACAAATCTAGCTTGGAGATTGCAACCGGTACACAGAAAAAAGGTAATATATTGTTGGTATTTTGGTATGGTTTTGTCATTGATGTCAACACCTATCAACACTTATCAACTTTGGCACTTTGGAGAAATGGTTATGTTCATCGGCAAGCAAGTAACTTTATGCACAGTCATCGGTATTTGGTACATCGGTAGGATATATTGTTCATCGGCACATGGAATGACACGGAAAACATCTGGTTATGTCAAAGACATTGTTTGGACACTTTGTCTTGGAGATATGTTCATTGGATTATTCGTATTTGCATATTTGTTGTTACCAGAAAATAGGTCCAAGTTATGCACCGATGGGCTTATCTATTCCAGATCAGCATGGCATGCTTTGGAGATGATTTTGTTGTTATTGTAAATGCATTAAGCCAACATGTTGAATCGGATATTGCATCGATTATTGATTTACTTATAATGATTTTATTGTTAAATCTTTTAGAGCTGACCTACTAAAATTAGTCTTAGGTTATGGCTTATATGTAAGATCGATAGGCGATTGGGAAAAAGAATTATAAGAAGGTATATGTGAGAATAAGCAGAGCTATACACGTAGACATCATTTGAAGGTAAAGCAAGGTTTTTGTGAAGGAATATCATAACTGAACTGGTACTAAATCCAACATATGAAGATGCTATTTTGAGTAGTACATCATTATTGGATTTAACCATCCAATTGTAGTCAGTGTGACTCCTATTTGTGTTTGAGCAATGAGCTCTACGCACTTGACTTTTCTACATGTGCAGATCCCATTTGTATACACATACTATCTATAGTAGTATCATCTGATTGTGGGTAAGGTTTCCCATCGTGGTTTTTCCCCTTATAGGGTTTCCACGTACAAATATTGGTGTTATGTGTTGTGGATGTTATTGTCTTTCTGTTTCATGCATTAATCTTTACTGGTACTATAATTAACTGATAAACTATCTACCAACATAAAGTCTGATTTACCAGTATTAAGCATTAAGGTTGGTTAAGTTGTTTTTGGTTGAATTTATTTGACAATTGATTCACCCCCCCCCCTCTCAGTTGTCTCCAGGACCTAACATATATTTCATTTGAACTCCAGTAAGAAGACATGTTTGATTACGCATATTGATGAGAGTAGGTTATGGCATAAAAGGCCGTGTCATGTTAATTTTGATTGCATTGTGAAGATCAGTTCAACTAAGGCAGTTCGGGATATACCTAAGATTATGAAGCCCTATAATCCGGTATGTAAAGAATGTCAAATGGGTAAATAGGTTATAACCTCTTTTAGGAGTATACAAGATAAATCAAATGATGGTCTTGATCTTATTCATACTAATTTATGTGGCCTTGCTAGAGGTAAAAATTTTCATGGTGATAGATATTTCATGCCAATCATTGATGATTATTCTAGAATGATGTGGGTTACTCTTTTGAGAGAAAAATATGAAGCATTTGAAAAGTTTAAAATCTTTAAGGATAAAGTGGAAACTGAGATAGGATTGAAGATTAAATGTTTGAGATCAGATCATGGTGGAGAATTCACATCCAGTGAGTTTAATAACTTTGTGACAAGCATGGTATAAGAAAATAATTTTCTTCTCCCTGGACACCTCAGTAGAATGGAGTTGTGGAAAGGAAGAACATAACTATCTTAGATGCTACTAGAACAATGATGATGGAAGCTAATCTACCTCATATCTACTAGAGAGAAGTAGTGAGTACAACAGTTTATACATTCAACAAAGTACATATCAAAGGGGAAACCAGTAAGACACCTTATGAATTATGGTTTGGCAATACACCTACAATTAAGTATTTCAGAATTTTTGGTAGTAAATGTTATATCAGGAGAGATGATACTATTGGGAAATTTGATCCTAGATGTGATGAAAGCATATTTCTTGGTTATTATAATGACAACAAAGCATATAGATGTTATAATAAGAGATTCTAGAGAATTGTGGAGAGTGCTAATGTCAAAGTAGATGAGTTGAACATAAGTCAAATCAAAGTTTATGAGAAGGAACCAGTAGTGGAATGATTATATCTGAACCAAAAACACCTTTACCTAAACAAAGAGTTGAATGAGTTACTTTGGCAATATCAGAGAATTATATAGTAACTGAAGAATGGGGAAGAGGAACAGAGAGTCATAAGATGCCTAGGTATGTGAGACTGAATCATTTTGAAGATCAAATCATTGGGGATAAGAGCAATGGAGTGACGACAAGAAGAAGATTGGCAGCTAACGAGTTATGTTTAATTTCACAAATTGAACCAGTATCATTAATTGAAGCATGCAAAGATGAACACTAGTTGAAAGCTATGGAAGAAGAATTAGATCAGATTGAGAAAAATAACACATGGACTTTGGTTCCCCAACCTAAAAATAAAAATATTATTGGAAATAAATGGGTTTTTAAAAAAAAATTGAATGAGGATGGTCAATTTATAAGAAATAAGGCTAGATTGGTTTGTAAAGGATATTCTCAGAAGGAAGGAATTGATTATGGAGAGACTTTTGTACCTGTAGCTAGGATTGAAGTTGTAAGATTATTTCTTGCCTATGCTACTTCTAAAAAGTACAAGGTTTATCAGATGGATGTTAAATGTGCATTTTTGAATGGGAATCTTAATGAGGAAGTTTATATTGAGCAACCTGAGGGTTTTTCACTATCAGATGATACATATATGGTTTGTAGGTTAAGGAAAGCTTTATATGGATTGAAACAAGCGCCTAGAGCTTGGTATGAAAGGTTGGATAAATATCTTTTGAAGCTTGGTTCTACTAAGGGCAGTGCTAATAATAATTATATTATAAAATCACTAATGATGATATATTGATTGTTGAAGTATTTGTTGATGACATTATTTTTGGAGGTGAAGACAAATTATGCATAGAATTTTTTAAAAATATGGAGAAAGAATTTGAGATATTTATGATTGGTGCTCAAGATGAAAATTTTCTTAGGTTTGCAGATTACTCAGACTGACAAATGTATTTTTATTAGTCAAACTAAATATGCTAAAGAATTATTGAAGAAATTTGGTATGGGAGATTCTAAACCGGTAAGTACTCCTATGCTTACAAGTGAGAAATTGACAAGAAAAGATGTTTCTGCATCGGTAAATCCTACAAGATACAAATCTATGATTGGAGGTCTTCTTTATTTGACTCAGACTAAACCTGACATTATGAATGTTGTTTGTATTGTTTCAATATTTTAGAGTGATCCTAGAGAAAATCATGAGATGGCAGTGAAAAGGATTTTTAGATACTTGCAAGGTACATCAAAATATGGATTATGGTACCCTAAGGATGATAACTTTACTTGATGTGCATATACAGTTGTTGATGACTAGAAAAGTACTTCCGGTGGAGTTTTATTTCTTGGAAAGAAATTGGTTTCATGGACTAGGAAAAAACAATCATGTACTTCTCTATATATTGTTGAAGCTGAGTATGTTGTTGCTGCTACTAAATGTACACAAGTTTTATGGATGAAGAAAATGTTGAAGGATATAAAGGTGGATTGTGATGCACCGGTAGTTATTCACTATGATAACTCTGCTGCTAGTGATATATCAAAGAATCTAGTATTTAATTCTAAGACAAAACACATATCTATCAAGTATAAATTTTTGAAGGAGAAGGTGAAAGCAAATGAAGTTAGACTGGTTTATGTGAACACTAAAGAGAAGATTGCTGATATTTTCACTAAACCATTATCCAAGAAATAATTTGAGTAACCAAGAGATAGATTCAGAGTTTCTGCCCCTCTGGTAGAGACTTGATTGATGCGGTTTGGCATCAGTCTGACATGCATTGTCAAAGATACTATTCATTATGGCACTGATGTGGGATGCTACTACTCAGGGGGAGTAGTTAGCTTTGAGATCTAAAGGCTTATGTTTTTGCTTTTGATATTTTTGTCAGATTTCTGGCATTGATGTCAAAGGGGGAGTGATATTGATGTGAAAAAGAAAGAGAAATTTAGAGCTTTACAAAGATATTATTCACAAGGGGAGAGATATTGATATTCAAAGCTATTTGTGGGAAATTGTTGGCTGTCTTCCATAGGGGGAGACTTGTTTGGCATTTCTTGGTACTTAGATATTTTTCACATCTAGTGTTGCCATCAATGCCAAAGGGGAAGATTGTTGGTCATTTGGTGGAATTGATTATGTGTTGCATTGATGTTTTGTCATTGATTTCAACACTAGTTGTTTGGATGCTTTACCGACACCCTTCTGGTCTCGGTAGGTTAAGTGGTTTCTAGTTAACTTGGATCCGATATGATCTGGTAGGCTCCAGTATAATCTGGTAATGGAATTGGCTTGTTCATGATACTTATACTCATATTTGGTCAGTTGTTTTGGTTTGGTGATTGGATGCTATCCTGCTTGCTTAGAAGATTGGTTTCTGGTTCCGGCGAGGGTTTCACCGGCAGAGCGTTTGGTGGAGATCCTTGATGAATTACATAACATAAGTGGTGTTGGTGCATCTTCTGATGGATTTTTGGGATGTTGTTGGTGATCATGTTCGAGACTTGGCATTTGGAGATCATTGTTGAAGTGTGTGGACCTCTACTTGGTCTTGGTTGGTCTAGGTTATGGACCGACTTTAATGTATTGTGTGGATATGACCTATTATTGTATTTCTGGGATGTCTTATGTGTTGATATTACTTGTTTGGTCTAAGTCTGACATGTTTTGTAATTATGTAATTGGTTTATTGTCTGGTGGGTGACCTAATTGTTTATGATAGAGGGTTTGTATAAATAGATGTAAGATCTCATTGTAGATCATCATGGTTAATGTAAGAGGTCATGGTCAATGAATGTAATTTGCGAATAATGTAATATCATTCAGGTAGAGGAGTTGGTCAATCATTCGAGATCAAATCGGGTTTATGTAAGAGGATTTAGTCCCCCAGTATTAGCTTAACCGGAACTGTACTTAGGCATAGGAGATGCTACCTTTTGCAATTCAACGCTTCTTCAGATTGTAGTCTAGATTTATATGTAGTCAATGAGGCTCCTTTTATGATGAGTAGTGTGCTCTAGGTTGTTGGCCTTCCTGCAAGTGTAGGCCCCTTCATTGTAATTCACATACTTACTACAGAAGTATAATTTGACTATGGGTAGGCTTCCCACCATGGTTTTTCCCTTTATCGAGTTTTCCACATACAAATCTTGGTGTTATGTGGATGGATTTTATTCTATGATTATTGCTTATGCTTAATTGATTAACTATTATTCTAGTATTATTGTTTTGGGTTCCGGTATTAAATTTTTAATTGCGGAATGTTCCTATAATCCATGACAACTGATTCACCCCCCCCTCTTAGTTCTCTTCCAGTTATCTAAACTATCTAACATAGAAAACACTCTAATTGCATAGGTAGGTAATATAGTTCTAAGCATCTTACACACAATAGTGTCTTCTTATACAATACCACCAACACTTTTGATTCCACTGACAACTTCTTTAATCCTCTGTCCATACTGAGGAATGTTTTCTCCTTCCATCATTCTCATATCATCAAACTTTCCTCTAAGACTCTCTTCTTTAGCCTTTTGAACATGCTTATCACTACCATAGATTAATTATAACTTCTCCCAAACTTAAAAAGAAGTCTCTGAACCATGGACATCAATATATCAAGTATCAGAAAATGTACTTACAATGGCTTATAGTGCTTGAATGTTTTCTTGCTTCTCCTTAAGTTGATCTGTAGTCAAAGGACCGGTAGGAGGTACATACTTAGTAACAACATGTTTCCAAAACTGAGCACCCATACCTTTGATATATATCTTCATTCTATCACTCCATATTTTGTAGTTGTACTTAGTGAATTTGGGACCCTCTTTCTTCATCATCTTCCTCAGGTCTTTTCCTCAAGTGGTTAAGCTTCTGTACAAAGAGGACCTAGTGCTCTAATATCAATTGTTATTGTGAGAATCTAGTTATTACTGAGAGGGGGTTGAATCAGTAATAAGCAATAAACTAAAACTTTTCACCAATCTGCAAAATACTTCACAAAACAATTCATAACCAATACTGGTAGCTAATCAAACAATCACTTAATGCAGATTCACCAAAACATTACCGATAGTAACTTAAGTGTTCATCATTAAGCACATATAGTAAATACATCAAATGCATAACTCAACAATCTATCCACAATATGAACACAAGGATTTTTCACATGGAAAATACCACAGTGGGAATTTGTACCCACAAAATAGGCACTCTTTAGGAATGCGCCTTGTTAGGAGCCTAGCCCAGTTAGGAGCTTTACAACAATGCCTGGTTAAGAGCAAGCCCTTTTAGGAGTCACCCA
Source organism: Cryptomeria japonica (assembly GCF_030272615.1). Taxonomy (NCBI): domain Eukaryota; kingdom Viridiplantae; phylum Streptophyta; class Pinopsida; order Cupressales; family Cupressaceae; genus Cryptomeria; species Cryptomeria japonica. The sequence continues at coordinate 230,123,750 of NC_081414.1, read as the reverse complement.
GTCAAGGAATTTTACAACTTGGCTCTATTAGGATCTTTACCCTATTAGGAGTAACCTTGCTAGAGGATTTAAACCCAAATTAATGAGCCACCTGATGAAGTGATTTACAAGATTGGGCCTGTTAGGACCTACCCAGTTAAGGGATTTTAATGTTGCTGCAACAGTTAGGAAACAATAGATAAATGATCTGGACTCAACACTTCATAGCTTGCTATTAAATATCCTTGTCATCTCCAATCTACTTCTCTCATGCAGACATCTCAATCTGGTTCGGCACACACACACTTCTCCGATCATCGACACAATAAACCTTCTAAAACTTGACCTAAATAGACTTTACAATTAGGTTGGTTACATAACCCTAACCTACAATGAATCTACATCATAGATCATATAAGATTATTACAAATCATTATAAATCATCATACATATCATTACAACAAATTACAAGACAATTACAACTGTTGAATGATCATAACTCATCACTGCACATCGATCTGATAAGTTGTCAAACCCTTAACACATTCTGCTAAGCACTTTGCTTCTTCCCAAGAAATACGATCCTTTTATGCACCAAAACAACATCTTACTCTTCACATGGATTCTGACACATCATCATCAACTTATGAACATGAAAATAATCTCAACCACACCATAAAGCATCACCAGTCAAAGGTCTTGTTACCGGTTCACAAACCCTACACTGAATAATAACAACCAATTACAAACATGACTTCCGATTCTCCAAACATGATGTGGTTCAAGTCATAGACTCCTTATAGTTTCATAAGAACACATTCCAAACTGCAACACCTAACTCAACATGGATCTTTACTGCAACCATCTCCTTCTCTATTCCTACTTACCGGTTCACTGTCACTTGGCAGTTTTTCTTTCCAGCTCAATCCAATTCAATCTATTACTAGTTAGACTTAATTGATAGACTTAAAAACATAAACACTCATGGTTTCCATCAATGACAACACAAATAACTGATCATCAAGCATCATATCATAATTATATCATCACCAACAGTCCATCAATATATTATCACCAATAGTCCTTTACTGCTACACCATCATCTCCATCAATTATGCCAACATGCAACACTCTTTGCTCAACACTTCACCCCAAAATATGAATTCGCTTATTTGCACATACACTACTCTCTAATAATGAAGACACAATCATCACAGATTATCGATCTCCCAATTACATGAATATAACATGCATTTACATAAATCATCAACCTTGACTATAAGGTTGACTTGACCCTCAAGACCTAATTACAAAATTACATCACATGATACATAAATCAACCACTGGACTAATACAATGTCATAGACAACATAACATGGACCTAAATCAAATCCTCGAACATGCAAAACTACCATAAATCTAGCCAAAATCATCTGCAACATGCTACACCATCGAAAAATTTGCATAACACGAAAAAACATCACCGGAATCATAAGATCTTCAATATCGCACACAATGATCAATGCAGAACACCAAGACAAATAGGACATAATTAGGAAACACCAACAAGCACTTTAGAACCATCCACACTAGCTACACCAACACCACTTAATCAAATATCAATCGATCAATACACTGACACTTAAGAACACTCAACAAAAGCAACTGAGACCATAAATATAACTTGCAGAGCACCGAATCATGAATCATATGAATTGAAGATACACATGAACATATCAAACACTCTCCCAAATCCACAACTAAAGATATGATCATACTAGAGCTCAATAGATCAAATATTAGAACATTGCAACACAACCAACTCAACTCTCTGAAATCATCAAAGCACCAAAACACATGAATATGTTGACATCAATCACAACAACATATCCTAGCAACAACAATATCCAACGGGCTTCACACCAATTTAGGGCATGATAACAATCAATAAAAATGATAATGCATATTGGGAAAATATGAAGAGAAGTACAAAATACATACCAAGGTTTTGATGAATAATGATGATCAATTAGTACCAAACCGGTACTGAGAGGGGGGGGTGAATTAGTACATACAAAAACTTTCCCTAAACTAGTTTGACTGCAAAGACTATACTTAACAGGTAAATAGCAACGCTGGTCTAAATTAGGGCACTACTGGTAAAACACAATGAGAGTATGAAAGACATAAACTGGTAAACACTTATATCTCTACACAATCTAATATCTCATTTCCACTTCACCCGTATGCATAAACAATTAATATATCATCAAAAATATAATGACTGTCGGTTCAACATGCTTTACCACTTGACAGAGAAGATTAAAGCATCACATGAAAAGCATCACACATGACACACTGATTTTTCACGTGAAAACCCAACTGGGAAAAACCACGGTGGGGATGAATACCCACAAGCTATTCTTTGAACTCTTCTGAAGTCCACTCTGTTAGGAGCCTAGTCTGGTTAAAAAATTTTGCAATAGGTTCTGCTAGGAACTGATCCTGCTAGGGATCACCCTGTTAAGGGATGGCTAAATACTCGGTTAAAAGTTAGAACCCTATTAAAGGTTACCTCGCAAGAGGATTTGAAGAACTCATTGAATTGAGTCACCCTGTTAAAGGATTTACACAAAAGCTTGTTAAAGATACCCAGTTAAGGGATTTTCCAACTGCTAAAATGGTTAGAAGTCAACAAGTAATACACTGATCTGATAACAACACTCAATGTCAAGGCAGATCCACTTTAGCTCCTTTACTTCTGCAATCACATTCTGCAGGTATCAATACACTTCTCTGGTCTAGCAAGAATCAAGTATCTCTTCACTTGGATACACACATAACATTTTCCAACAACCTCAAAATGAAAAATAGCATCGACCTTATAGGAAACAGATAGGTTGGTAGCATAAACCCTAAACTCTAAACATTTAGGTTTAACAATTCAATCGGTTCAATCCTGACCGTTAATCATACTACATTGAATACAACAATCTTGAACATATCTCAAGATGTTCTCCAACGTTCATTCTTTGCCACTTCAAGAAGTTGATAACCCATCACGTGCTCTCCACCATTTACAAAGATTTATCACATTCCCGAGATAGATAGGATCAATCTCCATGCAAGATCCTCAAGGAAATCCTTCACCCACACAAGGCTAATGTGGCAACACAATTTGATCTTCATTACAATGCTAACTCATCACAAGATGTAAGGCCTTCCCCAAACCAAGCTTTGATTTACTTAGTTGACCATGTGTGACCTATTAATAAATGCTTTATAATTCAATAGAATGGACTGTGTTAGACAGATAGATTGGTGAGAAAGGTAATTGAACCAAGTTATAGAGTTATTGCACCTTGTGGTGTACTTTTTGGATATGTTATGAATTTGAAATCCTAAAAGATCCAATGACTGGATAATCTTGATTTAACGTATGTTAGCTATGTCTGGATGTAGAAGGTATTTCGTGATTTGATAACAACGATGAATGTTGATGCTTCATTTATATGCTTTATGATAAAGAACTCTATATGATCCTAAGATAGGATAAACTTGAGAGGAGGTATGTCATTATTGGATTTGCATGACTTTACTATGAGGATAGAAATAAGAATGCGGGTTTTAATGTATGGATCAAAATTATGTGAATGATGATAATTGTTACGTGGAGTTATTTGGATGAAAGATGTATTGATTGATAAATGTATATTGTATGCAGAGTGTTTGTAGTGCACTATTATTCAGGTGTTTTATATTATATGAGATTATTTGGAAGTACTAATGTGTAAATTGAGTTGCGCAAGAATTATCCATGTGACCATGGGAATATTACGGAGAACCAAACCTAGACTTATGTATGTTCGTAAGCCAGGGGTTGTCTATTTGGAGAGACAACACCCCATTTGTGTTGTATTTTATTCATAATAGTATATGCTGCATGTGTGTTAAGTGCTATTTAAAGTTATTGTGTAAAATCCACAAGAGACGATTTCATGTTTTAAATTGTAAAAGTGTTTTATTTGTGTCACTTGACACATGTGTGGATTTAAGTTTAAATGTTTTATTTTTGTCTCTTGGTGGGAAAGTGTTCAACTATAGCCTTTTCAATTAATGTAACGTGATGTCATAAATATCTTGGGAAAAGAATCTTTGGAGAGGTCAACATATGTTTGACCCGAAAATAAACTTCAGTGGGGTTTAAAATGGGTTAAATGAACACCTAGGGGTAGTTTAATAGGGTTTCCTAAAGCCCATAAGGTATACCTAAGGGTTAGGGGTAATTTTAGGCAAGTTTCTACTCCTAAGTGACCTTTTTGACACTCTAAAATTTGACTTTTCTAAGTTGTGCGAAAATTGAAAATAGAAGTTTGAACCTAGTTGTAAACTTTCCTTTTCGAATGAGAGTTCTCTTTGCCATTCTGTCTTACTTTCCTCTTTAGTTTTTAGAAACTTGTGAGAACTAAGAGAATGAGCTTCTTAAGCAAGAATTTGAAAAATTTGAGGGTAATCACCCACTCTCCATTCTGGGAGACAAAAGAATTTTGTAAAGAAAAAGAATGAATTTGGTTTGAGAATTTTAGCTAAGGGTAGAAAGGGAAGAACCATGGAATTGGGCTGCTCATCCTGAACAAAACTAACCTACCTTTGAGCAGATTAAGGTTGGTCGTATTCATCATATAATGGATCTCTTGTTGCATGTGTTAGTAAGTAATGTTTGTGAAAAAAGATTTGTTTTCATGCATGTTCTCTTGGAGATTTATTTGGAAATTTGTTTATACTTTGTATGTGTGTTTGGGAATAATCAAGATCTCCTACTCTTGGGAGAGAGGAGGATCTTGTGGGTGGTAGAAGTGACAGCCCTTGAGTGAGAGACTCTCGTTATGAGAGTGAACACAAGGGAATTCATGTGACCCTTGCTACATGGCTTGTTTATGCATTGGGGGTCATAAGGAGGGAAATAAGGCATGAATGCCTTGGGGGGCATAAGGAATAAAGGGTTGATTTATGTTATACTTGATGTATTTAGTTTGTCATAAGGTGGCTATATGTTTTGGTTTGCCATGAGGTGGCTATTTGTTTACCATACTTGCAGTCTCCTCAGGGTACTTGGTCCACTACCACCCTTGAAAAGACATCACCAATGTGTGGTGCAGTGTAGCCCGGGTTGGGGTTGTGTTTGAGTTGTGTATTTTTCTATCTTTTGAGTTTGCATGTTTGTTGCCTGTCTAGGGCTTGGTTCTCCGAGCTCGGGGGTGGCTACTAGTTAGCCTAGGCTGGGAGGTGAGCACTCCATGGTCATAGCTATTGATTTAATTGTAGGTTGTTAGAAGAAAATAGCAGGACAAGTAGGTGTGGCTGGATTTAGTGGTTGCAGAAAAATGATGTAAATGTAATTTATGTTCTTGAAAGCCCTCACTAGATTGAGAAGAGAGACCTATTTGTAAAGTGACTATAAAGTCTTGTGACTAAGTTTAAAGTTTTGTAATAATTAATCATGCATTACTACAGAAAAAGAAAGAAGTATCTTTGGTTTAGTTTTCTAAATTTCTGGAAAGCAACAATGTTGTGTTTTAGGATATCTTGATAAGAAAAAAAAAAAATTCATTTATTTCTTTTATGCATTTATACTCCAATATTAGGAAAGCAAAGAAATTTGAATTGCATGCATGTAGGAGGCTGAAGATAAGAGTCTTTAGATCAATCCAGGGAAAAAATAAAAATAAAAATGTAAAAGTCATTTTATTTGATTCTGTGAATTTTATTTTATCTGTGATTGTATTTCTTTAAAAAAAAAAAAATAAGAACAAAGATTTTATAGCCATCTATGAAGTTTTCAGATTTATAAGATAAGTGGTTATATGTAGTTGTTGTTAGATTTATTAAAATCTGTCATATAAATAGTTGTTGTAGATTTAGCAAAGTCTATAAATTTATTTATTGCAGAAAATGAAGATCACAATCTATTATAGTTTTTATTTAAATAAAATCTAGATCTGTTTAGTTGCTGGTAAAATTATTAAATCTAGTCACTTATATAGCTGATAATTGAAATAAAACATCTACAGTAAACAGTTTAAATGAAATAATAAAATTTACTATACTCTCGCTGTAAATGAATCAAAATTTTTTTAATTCATCTATTTATCCTTGCATCTAGGACATTTACGAAAGGAAATAAATCAACAAGGAAACAAAATAATATTTCAGTAATCTGTTCAAATACATACCTAGAATCAAAATACTAGAATTTATTCTTTACATAGTTTCTGTCATATAAAGTATATATTATTATAAATATATAATTTATAGACATGCAATTACATGTATATCCTTATATACATTTAGATAAAATACAGTATATAAATAATCATGAAAATAAATATGTATATACCAGCATGCAAATGAAAATGTCTATATAAATATATATATATATATAACAAATAATAATAATAATAATAATATAGGAATATGGGGGTGCGGGCCGGGCCCTAACCCACTGTGCTATCACGCAGTGGGTGGCGCCCAAGGCACCGCCACTGTGTGAGCACACAGCGGGCGGCGCCCTTGGCACCGCCACTGTGTGGCCACACAGTGAGCGGCGCCTTGGCACCGCCACTGTGTGAACGCACAGTGAGCGGCGCCTCGACACCGCCATTGTGTGGTCACACAGTGAGCGGCACTGGCCGAGGATGGACCGCCGCTCCCCTCCTCCAACAAACAGTCTTCGCCTTCCACCATGGCTACCGCCCGGATTTTCAAAATTGGCCCTGCAAATATTCCTTTAATAAAAAAAAAAAGAGTATAAAACCCTAGCTCGGGTAGGGCTAGGGTAATAATATACAAAAGGTTATAGAAATAAAAAAAAAAGGAAAGGAATAAAAGGGTTATTTATTTTTTATAATCATAGAGAAATTAAGGTTTCTATATAATTTTCTTTATATTTAGTTTAGTTATATGGAAATAAGTTTATTTTAGACTAAGAATATTCTTTTCAGGTAAAAAAAAAAATAGGTAGTTAAATCAGAAAAGTATAAAAGGGTCTATGAGGTAAATGTTCATCCAAATTTTTTTTTTCATATTATATCAATGTTTAATAAACATTTTAATATAATGAATAGGGCAAATTTTAGACTAAATATTTTTATAAACCTATATATGCTTTTGATAATCAAATGGGCATATTTTAAAAGAATGTTTAGATTTTAATTATTTTTGGAGTTCAATCTTATGGAAAATTTTAATGAATTTGGTAAATTAATTTCAGAGATCTAAATGGATTTTTTTATAAATAAATTGAATTATTTAATATAGTAATTAAATAATTAATTTAAGAGGATAGTGTGGGGGCGTAAAAATTAATCCCTCTAAGTGGACTAAGTCTGGTGAACCCTATTAACCCAAGTGGGAACTTTTACCAGGTAGATTAAAACAACTTAATGATGTTAGGCACTTTAAATTGTAACTGCTCCATTTGATAATATTAACGCAATAAAACGAGCGTTGGTATTAGATTAATAGAAGCCATTTTCTTTGTAAAATTAAGTTTTTAAGAAGGAACGTATTTACAGGATGGAGGGAATTTGATATGTAATAAATAATTAATGTAGAGCCAAGTAATTATGTTAATGTCTAGATAAGAGGAACGGATAAATTTATGTACTAATAATCGCAACCTAAATGATAAAGACTTTTGAGTGAATTTAATATTCCCTTATAAATTTTATTCGCCCCACTTGATAATAGGAACTATCGTAAATTGTTATGTTAGTATTTAATATCCATTAATAATTCGTTAGAACCACATGTTAAGTTGTCACAACTATTTAAGCAATGGTTGCACATAAATAAGTGTCTCAAAAAAAAAAAAATTGTTGTCTGTGTTTTGGCCCAAAGTTTGGGCATGACACAAGATGTCATCAATTGAATCACACAAGTTTGGATACCCTGAAGCTGAGACTACCAACTGGTAGTCATGCCAAATGAAACCCTGATACAAAACTTCCCATATATCGGTTCTTTTTTTTTTGATCGATAAAAGGCCGAAGCCAAAATTTATTTCTTTTATAAAAATATTACATCTCCATTTAGCGTGGGCACCGGTAGGAAAGAATGGAGATAAGAAAACCTCCGGTCTAGCCCAGATCCCTTATGGGATCAGATATTATAAACAACTGTAAATTTTTACAAATCCTCATTTGAGGATGGAGGCTGTCTTATTTAGACATTTTAGTTTCTTTCTGTAAATAAAATCTTGCAACACTTTTCCGGTTGGATCCATCTTCACAAATTTGGCGAATCCACTAATACTTCAAGCTTTAACTTTTGTCCTGTATCCCGAATCTACAAAACCTTATTGCAACTTACTTTGCCAGACTGTTAGAAGCATAGTAAACATAATAATTTGCAACAATCATTCAATGAATAATAGTATCTTTTCTTTTTATGTAAGAGGATTATAGCCTGGATATCCCTTAGCTTGAAACCATCTTAACCTTTTGGGTTTCAATTTAAGAGATTATCCAGGCTATAATTCTACCTACACTAATGAAAATGATCAATTTCTATCAGTTCCTTAATTACTTTTAACTATGCAGACATCTGATTCTCCAAAACATAAATATATTCATATGCATATGTATGTATATTTATATGCCAATATGCGAAATAATCTATCATTGAGTCTGCCAGGATCATGAGTATATACAGATGCACACAGAAATATATATGCCTGGAGAAAGGAGTGAAACAACAAAAGAGCAAAGGGACTGTCCAGAGTCTTATCATAAATAGAACCTTCTAAATATCTGTAACCATGACTAAGCCTGGACTTTCCTCTACTTCCCTCCTTAAAACCTCTACAAAAAAAAAAAAAAAAAACATGCCACCCATTCCTCAGTAGTTTGTAAGAACCCGAATGAACCCCACACGGTAGAGAAAGGGTATCTCAAAATCCAAGATAAGTCAACTGCTATGATATTCTGTAAAATCCTCTTCTGTCATACAACCAACGAGACAGAAACCAGAGATATCTGTCCCAATTTTAACATAGGGCTTATATCCTATGTTAAAATTATTACCAACACTAACCGATACATAGAATCTTGAATACCAAATATCAAAAAAAACCAGTAACCTTAGCACGAAGACACATAGCCTGGCAGTCCCTTGTTGTCATTAGAAGACATGATATATTCCTTATTGAAGTCTATACCCTCGCTGCCCAGGACAATCTTAACTTAGACTACTTGCACTGGAGGGGATACCTGCATGTGCCAGAGCAGAAATACCAGACTTCTACCAATCTCCTCTCTACACGCCTGAAACGCCCCTTTCACCCACACACTGAATTGGGTGTCTAGGGACAGGTGAGGAGAGATATAAACAAGCATATATGAAGGTTCAGATATGGATGGATATGAATATATATTTATATATATATATACATACTCAAATACATATAGTTCCTGTATATATATATATGTATATATGTGTGTGTGTAATTGTGTATGTTTCTATTTACACCCACACACACACACACACACATATATATATATGAGTATATATATATATATGTATATATATATGATTGTATATATATACTTATATCTATATATATGAATATATATTTATATATATATGAATACATCATATAACATGAATCAATCCGATGATAAATACATATGGGATTATCTATAAATATATACATATATATATATATGTGAGTATATATATATATATATGTATATATATAAATATATATATATTTGAATCTTAGTATACCAAAATGCTGATATAAGGAAATGGTGACCACACTTCCTAGAACTTATAAATGAGGGACTTGGAGAGGACTTGGAGAGGAGTGATATGAAGGGGTGACACGGCCATCACCTAAAATTAATCCGAGGGTATACCCTTCCTAAAGACATACGAATTACCATCTGCCCCTAAATTGGCTAACTTGTCTGCTATAGAATTCCCTTCCCTATAAATATGTTTAACCGAAGTTTCCTCAAAGTATTTGATCAAATCCAGAATTCTTTTTAATTCCGCTTTCAATTTCCAGTTTGACACTTCCCTAGTCCTGACTGCATTTATAGTTATCGTCGAATCCCCTTCAATTTCCAGATATTTAATCTTGAGTGATTTAGCTATAATCAATCCCTCCTGCAACGCTGAAAACTCAGCCATGTTATTTGAAGCCACACCTATAGGCTTATTAATGCTAGCTATTAGTACTCCGTTATCTTGGTGAATAGCACACCCTATACCTGCTACACCAGGGTTCCCTCGGGAAGCACCATCAAAGTTTAGCTTAGCCCAGCCCTTTCGGGGGGGAGCCCATTTTGTTAGCTTCCTATCTATCTCAGCCTGTTTACCTCCACTCCCAATAAATGGGGGAATTATCAAACCCATCCATTTAGATCGAAGTACCTCATCCCATCTGGTTAAATTAATAGACTTTTCCTGTGTATGTCTTAGTCTATTATTGACTTTTTCCACAATTGTTACCTCAATCTTATTTAGAAGGGATTCTACCCTCAATTTTGATTCTTTAAAGATCCGCCTGTTTCTCTCCTTCCATATTTCCCATATGAGGATTGTCGGGGCAATTGTCCACACTAAGTGATATATATCCTTTGTGTGAGGAGGTTGCCAACTAATCAGCCATTCTGAAATGTCCCTAGGTCTCGGAGTCGGCCAACCAAGGCTTGAGAAAAGCCATTCCCAACATCTCTGACTGAAACTACAATTAAGGAGCAGGTGATCCGCATTTTCTTCCTCTGATTCGCATAGAGGGCATCTCGATGGTCCCATGAATCCTAATTTTGAGAACCAATCTGAGGTAAGAATCCTTTTTTGGAAAGCTGCCCATGAGAAGATACCAGCTTTGGGTATACCAACGTTATTCCAGCATAGGCTAATCAGAATATTAGGATTGGTTGCAACTCATCTGAGTTTTAAAAGTGAGTATCCTTCTTTGGCTTTATAAATGCCCGAAGAACTACCCGCCCAAATTATCCTGTCTTTCCCACTATGTAATGATAGATGCCTATGCCTCAAATTATTCCAGAGGATCTCCTTGTCTGCATTTGACAAGTTCATCTCATCAAGGGGTTTCCACTCCCAACCCAAAGCGGGGTCATTGGAGATAAGCTTGATATAATCCTTAACATACCTGCCCCTGATTGATTTGCAATGTTCTATACCTTCTTCGCTTATTCCTATTTTGTCTAGGGCTGAATAGCCCCCCCAAGAGTCTTCCCAGAACAGTGCCTCAGATCCTTCCGCAATATCCCATGTTAGATAATCCCTGATCACCTCTCTACATTCTAGCATAAAATTCCAGACTTTGGATCGCTTGGGTAGTATTTCCGTCCTCAGTATACTATCAAGGTTGGAGTTAGTGAGATATTTAACTTTGAGGATCCTTACCCATTTAAGATCTGGTTCCGAGTACATTTTCCAGACTAACTTCGCCCCCAGAGCCATGTTTTGTACCCCCAAATTTTTGATGCCAACTCCCCCTATACTGATAGGTTGGCTAATTTTATCCCAAGAAATTAAAGCAAATTTCTTTTTGTCTGAATTCATATTCCAAAAGAATTTCCTCATCTTTTTTACCATTTCTAGTCGAGCTCCTTTAGGTAATTGCTGGTAGGACATTTGATATATCGGAATAGCCGCCATAACAGCTTTTAGTAATGTAATCCTCCCAGCCGAAGAGAGGCATTTGTTCTTCCAAGAATTCAACCTGAGATCCATCTTTTCAAGGATTCCTTTCCATAATGAATTAATATTGTTTCCCTTATCCATTGGAATCCCTAAATATTTACAAGGAAGTTTCCCTTTATCAAACCCTAAGATATTACAAATATCTGTCTCTATGTTTTGCGAAGTGTTGAAGAAGAAGATTTCCGATTTATTCTTGTTCACTTCCTGACCAGAAGCTAATGCATAAATGTCAAGAATCCTTTTGAAAGCCATGGCTTTAGTCCTATTCGCACATCCCATCAGCATTGTGTCATCAACAAACTGCTGGTGGGTTATGGCCTCCATTCCATTCGTAATTTTAATACCTTTAATAATCTGATTCATACGAGCACAAGAAATGATTCTCCCAAGGCCTTCTGCCATTATGATAAATAAGAAAGGGGATAAAGGATCTCCTTGTCTAATCCCTCTAGATATCTGGAAGAAGCCCGCTGGGGAACCATTTATAAGTAATGATACCCTGGGAGATGAGATGCATTCAAATATTAAATTGATCCATTGTTTAGAAAAACCAAAGGATTCTAAACATTTACATAGAAATCTCCAATCGACTTTATCATATGCCTTCTTAATGTCTAATTTGATCATCATAGCAGCTGATCGATTCTGATGTAACGAGTGCATGACTTCTTGAGCAATAATAATGCCATCAAAGATAGATCTACCTGGAATGAATCCGGTCTGTTCCTCTGAAATTATGCAAGGGAGGATGCCTTTCAATCTATTCGCTAAAATTTTAGTAAAAAGTTTGTAAATTGTGTTACATAAGGAAATAGGTCGGAAGTCTTCAAAATTTCTTGATTCCTCCTTCTTTGGAATCAAAGTAATGAAAGTATTGTTGATCTCCCTTAAAATACTTCCAGAGTTTCTAACAGCTTCCAATGCTTCCACTACCTCCTTACCAATAATGTGCCAGCATTTTTGAAAAAAGCAAGCGGGAAAACCATCGGGGTCGGGTGCTTTATCAGGGTTAAGTTGCCCCAATGCTAATTTTACTTCTGATTCTGTAAATTTGTCGCTAAGCGCTTTGTTTTGGTTTTCAGTTATGATCTTAGGAATATTCCTGAGCAAAGTTAAATTGGCGTCTTTAAGGGATGATTCCGAACTGAACAGGGTTTTAAAATGGTTCACCGCTTCTGTAGTTATGTCCTTTTGATCTTCCAGTAGTATACCATTATTACCATGATCTTGTGAACACTATTAGTGTTCCTCCTATTTTTTGTACTGTTGTGAAAGAACTTAGTATTCCTATCCCCATTTTGAAGCCAATTCTCTCTAGACTTCTGTTTCCAAAATATTTCTTCTTTTGTTAACGTATCCTCATATTTCCCGAGAAGCTCCTTTTCTTTGAGGAAGCTATCCTGATCCATTCCTAGTCTAAACACTTTTTCATTTAGGTCTGCGATTTCTTTTTCTAATGAAATTTTGGTTTCAAAAATGTTACTGAAAACTTCACTATTCCATTTCAGTAACTTGCTTTTGAGATGTTTTAGTTTATTTACAAGGCAAAACATCTTTGATCCCTGAAAATTTACCTTAGACCACCACCCGGAGATGAGATCATAGAAATCCGGATTTTGCATCCACATTTTTTCAAACTTAAAGGGGCAACACCTCAGTGTAGCCTCTCCCTCTATGTTGAGGATGACAGGATAATGGTCAGATCCTGAAGATGGGAGTAACGAAGCTGAGAGGTTAACCGCTAAATCGCTCAAGTTCCCTCTAAAAAGGAATCTATCTAATCTCTCAGCGATTTGTGTAAAGCCTGATCTTCTATTGTACCAGGTATACACACCATTACTAGTTTCTATATCTATCAGATTGTTATGAGCAACCCACTCTCTAAAGTCTTTTAAGGACTGCGGTTCCCTTTGAATACCACCCTTTTTTTCTGATAAATTTAGGATAGCATTGAAGTCCCCTCCTAGAATAACAGGGGAAGAGGTATCTAGCCCCATCATAAACGATATTTCCGACCAAACTCTGCGCTTTCCTGCATCCGGGGTCGGGCCATAAATGTTTATTAGGGTAAATGTGAGATTGCTGTGTTTGCTTATTACCTTTCCCAATAGCCAATTTCTATTTCCTACTATAGGACAAAACAATATACTACGCGGATTCCAAATGATTCCAATACCACCAAAAGCTCCCCTGGCTTCCACAAATTCATAGCTAAGAAGACCTAATTTCCTTTTAAAAGCCTCAGCTTCTACCTGGGCTAATTGAGTTTCTTGTATAAGAACGATGTCATGTTTCCATTTTATAATGTTGCGTCTAATTAGACGCTGTTTGTTAGGGGCATTCATGCCCCTAACATTCCATGAAGAGATTTTCATTGGGCCGTGGGAAGGCCCTTCCCCTTCCCAGCATCAAAGAAGGCTGTTAATTTGCCTTGGTCTTTTGCATTTCCATCCTGCAATCTTAATTCGTTCAAAGATTTTCTGCCTCTACTTTTAGCTTCTCTAGCACAGTCAGGAAAGTTTTTCCCGTCATATATGTTTTTTATCCCTAAGGTTTGCTGGGGAACTATCACTCCCTCTCCATCATCCTCTCCCAGCTGGGACTGAGCTACTATGTAGTCATTGACAGGAAGAGGTATGATATCTCCTACCCTATTCTCATTATTTTCTTCCTCATCCATAGAAGCCAAGAGCTCCTGAATTAGAAACCTCTTCTCAGCTTCCTCTTCCGGAGAAAGATTTTCAATTACATTATTATTGAATACCTCTAGAGCTGCAGCCATTCTAGAAGACATTTCTTCTTGATCTGCCTCATTATCTTGTCCCAAGTTTTTGACTGACTTTGTTTCAGATGGAAATTTCAACGAATCCACCGAATCGGAGATTCTTTTTGACATCTCCACTAAGGCTTCTTCTTTTATAGAATTTTCCTCATCTATTATTTTATCCAGATCACTAATATTACTGGAATTATTGTGTTTATTTTCATCTGTGTTAGCCACTGGAGGGCAATTAGCATGTACAGGGGATGAATTTGATGTGATTTTTTCATACTGATCTGAAAGAGGGTTTTCCTTTTGATCGATACTTTTAACCAGTACTGGGCATGTTTTCAGCCATATATCAGTTTCATTTATAACCCCATCATAGAAGGTGGGATGAATGCTCCATTCCCCCCTGTTTGATACTAGCATGGTGGGTTCTAAGTCTGGGGAATTAATGTCAGATTCTACTAAGATTTTGATGTTCTTGTTTAAAACCTCTCTTTCTAATCCTTCACAGCCCAAAAAAGACCCAAAATGTTCCCCTATGTATTCTAAGATTTTAAAATCCAAATATTCGACTGGTAATGTGCCCAGATTAATCCATCTTGGGCATTTATTTAAGTTCTGTGAGTGTGGGTCAAAATTCGGCATCCATTCACATCGAAAAAAACCATAGCCTTTATACAATTTTACCTTACCATGGAGAATGTCATTCCTTGTATTTTGATTATCACACAGAATTGCAAGAAAATTATTTTCCAGGATAGTGATACTTACCTATCTCGGATATAGGGCCATCCACCAATCGATAATCTTTTTTGAATCTTCTCCAAATCCTGTCCATTTTGCAAAAACCCCACACTTGCTATATAAATTGAATTGGGGTTCCATCAAATTAGCCGGGATATTACATATTCGCCTCTGCCTTATTTTAGGTTTTGGCTCAAAAATTCTAACTTTCCCGAGCAGCACCAGATTAGCCCCAGATGCCGGAGATTGATTTGTGGCTGTGTGTTTGAGCCTATCGAAGTTTAAAGATATATCTCTTTGTTTGCCCATCTTCTTCTTGGATTTTTTCGAGCGAAAGACTTGCCAATTTCCGTCGGAGGGTAGCGACTTGGCTTCGGCATTTTTTGCCCTAATTACATCATTTTTCCCAAAATCGCCCGCTCTGTAAACTGAATCCCGCCTTCCGTTTGAAATTGTAATGTCTCTTGCAGGGTTTTTCTTACATGGTGGACTGAAGACAGAGATACTCCTCAAGCATGTGGCAAACACCTATCTGCACCCCCCCGCCGAAAACCTTGACAAGTTCGCTGTATAATAATTTTGCATTTTCGCCAAATAGCCGAGTAGAAATGTTATTTATTTGTAAAAAAATACTTTAGATTTTATTTCTCCCCATATATCGATTCTTATTCCAACATACCGCTTCACTTTTTCTCACATATACTGGCTCACAATATCTAGCGGTTCTCTTGCCAGTTTGCTTACTTCAAAGTACTGGTTCATACTTCAACATATTGACATAAATGACAACATACAATATCATCATGTCATCGAGCTCTGCACATATGCCAACAATCTCCCCCTTTGGCATTGATGGCAATATACAAAGATATCTCTCTACTTCACATCTTCTCCCCAATACTATAGATATATTCTCCACTTCACATCTTCTCCCCCTTTGAAAGCAATGCCCAAGTGAAGACACAAACAACTATGTTCCACTATGCTGCTCCCCCTAAGGAGTAGCATCCTTCTACACACCAGTCCTAAAAAATATTTATCAATGCAATACCTGACTGATGTGGAGCACACACCTTTAGTTCGCCTCTTGAAGGGGCAGCACCTCTAATTCACCTCTTAAATAGGTAAATGTAACCTTCGGTAGAGTCTTGGTGAATATGTCTGCTAACTACTCCTTACTAGAAACATGTTCCAATTCAACCTCTTTCTTCTGAACCTTCTCCCTCAAGAAATGATACTTGAGCTTGATGTGCTTGGTTCTAGCATGTAAAACTGGATTCTTAGAAATATTAATTGCACTTGTGTTGTCACAAAATATACTTACCGGTTCAGATATAGGAACTTTCAAGCCACTTAATACATGCTTCATCCAAACTGTCTGGGTGCAGTTCATAAATGCTACAACATATTCCGCTTCTGCTATAGACTGAGAGATACAACTCTTCTTCTTAGTCATCCATGAGACCAGTCTACCACCAAGAAAGAATTCACCACCAGTTGTGCTCTTTCGGTTGTCCACATTACCAGCCCTGTCATGCCCGACTTTTGGGCACGAACGGAATAATTTTTTTTTTTTAAATACTTAACTAATTAACGACTTACTTGACTAAAATGATGCAACTATGGTTTGGTCTTAACTACATTTGTGTCAATCTGGTAATTAAATTCAATTTAGTAATAAAGATAACTAAGTTATTCCATGAGCTAAGATTTCTCCCAAAAAGGAAATTCACTAAGCTTCATTAATAAATAATTAAAATCTCATGCCTAACGAAATAGTCTCAATTTAAATGATCTAAATATTTTATTATCTTTCTTAACCACCTAGGTACTAAATTTAGTTGACCTAATTATGAAAGCACCTTGTAAAATGAAAACCTCATGAAATAAAAATACTTTATAACATTTGACTTATTTGGCCCTCTTAGCCTACAAATAATTTTGTGTTTACACCCCTTTCTTCTTAAAATCTAATCTACCCTAATATTCAAAAATCTTCTTTAAAAATTCTTCTAATTCATTAATAATTTAAAAGGAAAAGTAACATTACCTAATTCAAAAATCAAATGTATGATTCCAATTAAATATAGAAGCTAAACCTCTCCATGAATTAAATCCTCTCTTATATATAAACAGTTAATTAAGGGCTCATAAAGAAAAGTTTAATTAAAAAGGATGTTTTTAATTTGTTTTACTAACTACCCCTTTTAAAATATTCCTCCCACCAAAAACATACCCATTTAAAAGTCAATGTGTTTGTGTTGCCCTAACCCGAACTAGGGTTAGGGCAAATTTGAAATCATCCTTATTTTTTTGTTACGTGCTGTGTGTGAGTAGTCTTTTTATCTTATTTCTTTTTTTTTTACGAGTGTGTGATGAGTGCAGGGACGGCCACCACGGAAGGGGCACGCAGGGCCGGATCCCGCAGCCGGACCCTCTCCCTGCGTGTTTGTTTTTTTGAGTTTTTTTTTTTTTTTTTTTGCAGTCGGCGGAGCAGGGCCGAGTGGGGGGGAAAGGTTCGCATTACCCCGCGGCGCCGATTTTTTTTTACCTTTGTTTGAAAACGTGCTAGCGGCGGAGGCGAGTGAAACGGGCGGAGCGGAGCAAACATTAACCCTGCGCTGTTTGCAGTACCACGCAGGTGTGGGAGGGGGGTGAAAGCGGGGTTGCCGCCGGCTGCGGGCAGCGCCGCTCAGCCCTGCGGCCCCGCAGGTCCTGGACGACGCTGCCCACGGGTCTGCGGTCCCCGCAGGCCGTGGACGTCGCCGCCCAGGGGCTGTGGGTTTCGCAGCCTGGGGGCGCCGCCACCCAAGGCTGCGGCCCGCGCAAACACTGCGTTTTGTTGATTGCTTTGCTAGTTAAAAAAAAAATATTTCGTGGAATAAATTTTGTATGATGTTTTTTTTTTTTAAAACAAAGTTAAAGCATTAAAAAATTTACAGCATGTTTTTTTTTTAATAACATTTATATATATATATATATATATATATATATATATATATATATATATATATATATATATATATATATATATATAATTTGGTAAGGCAAAATACATAAAGTTTTTTTTTTTTTTTAATTTGAACCTGGCAGATTTTAAAAGAGCATATATGTATTTATATATATATATATATTGAAAGACTTAGCATTATATCAGTCTCTTTTTTTTGTAGTAAAACCAGATCTGTCAATATATCATTTCTCTTTTTTTTTGAAACAGATTCTTTAATGTTTAAATTTGTATATATATATATATATTTGTATATGGTTAATTTGTAACTCAAGAAGGCATAATTTTCTTTAAAACTAACAAGGCAATCTATCAGCAAATATCAATGTGATCTTTTAAATATCAAAATAAACCTAAAACTAAGTGCTTTCTTTTTTTTTGAAAGGAAAAATAGACTACTACTACTAGGATTTCATTTTTTGCTAATAAAAGGGAAATAAATGTCTTTTTTTTTTTTTTCTTTTTAAATTAAATTTACAGCAGCATAGTTTCATTTACTTGCAGAATACAAGAAAATAAAATGCATTTACTTTTTTCCTTTGTAAACATAAAAATTTTCATACAATCTAATACATTACTTCTTTCATTTGCAACTACTAAAATAGGGAAAACATCAAATATTTAATTATCAAGTAGATATCAAGTAATTTATGGATACAAATAATCATGAATACAAATGGGTTGAAAACCCAACAATGTTTTTCTCTACATAGTAACTTAAAAATAATACATCTCTTTCTCTTTCTTGAAAGTAAATACTACAATTGCTCACATTCTCCTTTTAGACACTACAACATTGAATCTTTCCATTTCTTCTCTTTTTTTTTTTGAAACATTTTTCTGCAACACAAACAACAACATAGCTCTTTAATCCTTCTTTTCCCATCCCATGCAACCTGCAACAAAACACATTTTTGACCATGGGAAGCTCACCTCCCAGCCTAGGCTTACTAGAAGCCACCCCCAAGCTTGGAGAACCAAGCACTAGACGGGTTACAAACAAGCAAACTCTACACAAACATAGGAAAACACTTACATTCAAATTTCCCTTCCCAAGCTACACATTCACCACATTCATGGTGACTCTTCCATGGGTGGAAGTGGACCAAGTACCAATGGGGAGAATGCATGCCAAAAAAAAAACAACACAAGCCATCTCATGGCAATACAATTGCAACAAATACTTCCACAATCCTTATGCCCCCCAAAAGGCTCAAGGCCATATTTGCTCCTCTTATGACCCCCAAATGCATACATAAGGCTATGCATCAAGGGTCACCAAGGACACCCTTGAGAACACTCTCCATAAGGAGAGCCTCTCCCCCATGGCTGTCATACTCCTTCCACCTCAAGATCTTCCTACCCTCCCAAGAGTGGGAGATCTTGGACACTCCCAAAACAACAAGAACACAAAACCAAAACACATAGAAAAGAAAACTACACATTCTTAACTTCAACAAAAAACTTCATAAAACACATTCTTTACAAGCAACTCTTTTCTTTTACAAACAATATAAACTAACACTTACAACATAACAAGAGGAGGTAAGAAGTAACCAACCTTATTCTGCCAATAGGTTTGCTAAAATTAGTTGGGGATGAGCTGCCCAATTCCACACTAACTTTCTCCAATTTCCACCAAAAGTGCTAATTCTCCTACTAGCTTTTTCAAAACAAGCATAATCTCCAAGAATGGAGAGTGGGTGATTACTCACTAAGTTTCCAAATTCTTGCCTAAGAAGGCCTCTCACACACTTCCCAACCCCTTGGGTGAGGTGTGAGTTCCCATTGGTTGCCCTTCCCAAACTCTTGCACATTACTAAAATTGGAAAGGGAAAAGGTGGAAGAAGATGGGGAAGAGAGTTTGACATCTAAAAGGAAGGTTCTCTATCCTAGGAAGAACTTTCTAAGTTGAATTTTCGTTCATCCTGAAAACACCACTTTTTGAAGTGACTAAATAGTCACATGGGAGAGCCACATGTTGCAAAATACCCCTAACCCATAGGTATACCCTTTGGACCTTTGGAAAAGCCTAAAAAATTACCCTAGGAGTCCATTAAACCCTTTGGAAACCCAACTGAAGTTTACCTACGGGTCAAACATGAGTTGACCACTCCCAAGACTCCCTACCCAAGGCAAATTTGGGACCACACTCATGTTTTTTTGAATGGCTTTGGTAGAAACAAAACTCCCTCCAAGAGACAAGTCAAAATCAATGACACTTAATCAGTACATGTGTCAAGTGACACAATAAAAATACAATATAAAAATCACACATGGAATTTGTCTCTTGTAGGATTACACATATACATATAAATTAATTTTTAACACTCAAGCATTATACACTTCACAAATAAAATACATCACAATGGGGTGTTGTCTCTCCAAATAGACAACTCCCGGCTTAACAAACGCACATCGGTCTAGGCTTGGTTCTCCATATAAATTCCATGGTCACATGGATAATTTTCCTGCGCATCTCAATTAACACATTAGTAATTCCAATAATCACATTTATACATAATCAAATACATGGATTCCATAGCACATCAAACACTCATACATTAGGCAACAATAATTCAATATCTCATTTGTTTCAAATTCAATTTCACATAAGCAATTAACATAATTTTCCAAAATTGAACCACTCATAGATAAGCATCATTTTTCTATCATCAAAATAAAATCCTGCAATTTTCCAATAATGACATTCACCATCATAATGTAATTCTAATTCTAGTAACACATCTAAAGTTTCATAATCATCATGCATGAAATAAGGCATCAACATATGTCAGTGTGATCCAAATCATGGAATCATATAAGTTCTAAGTCCATAAAGCATAAAATAAAGCATCCATAATAGTCTCAATATGCAAATCACTGAAAATGTCAAACTGAATCGGGGTAGGGCCTCACAAGCCCAATCAACATTTGTAAACACTATCAGGTTGAAATCATTACTGTATGGATACCATAATCTATAGTCAATAGTTCCCTTTAGATATCTAAGAATCCACTTGACTGCTACCAAGTGGGATTCTCTTGGAGATTTCTTGAACTGTGCAGTAATGCCCACTGCATGTGCAATGTCCAATCTGCTGTGTAATACATAGTGCAACTTACCAATCATTGATCGGTATTCCTTCTCATTCACCAACGCTGAGTCATCCTCTTTTGATAATTTACAATCGGTCACCATCGGTGTACCAACCGGTTTGTTGTCTTCCATGCCAAAGGTCTTCAACACCTCTTTTACATACTTGGACTGAGTGATAAAGATACCATCTTTCATTTGTTGAATCTATAGTCTAATGAAGAACTTAATCTCCCCTATAAGTGACATCTCAAATTCCTTCTTCATCTCATCTGAAAAATCATGACTCATTGTCATCTCCACCAAAAATTATGTCATCAACAAATACCTCACATATCAGAATCTAATCTCCTTCTAACTTTAGATAGATATTGATATCTTCACTTGTTCTTTCAAATCTAATTTTCACAAGATGGGAGTGTAAGCATTGATACCATGCTCTAGGTTCCTGCTTCAATCCATATAGGGCTTTATGTTGCCTACACACCATGTCACTAGCTTCTGATAGAGAAAACCCATCTGGTTGCTCTATATACACCTCTTCTTCAAGTATTCCATTCAGAAATGTAGATTTTACATCCATTTGATATACTTTGAATCCCTTGAAGGCTGCATATGCAAGAAGCATACAAACTCCTTCCAATCTAGCTACTAGAGCAAAGGTTTCTCCATAGTCTTCTCCTTCTTCTTGAGCATATCCCTTACACACTAGTTTGGCTTTGTTTCTTACCACTGTGCCATCTTCATTCAGCTTATTTCTGAAAACCCATTTAGTTCCAATGACATTTTTATGCTCAGGTCTGGGTACCAAAGACCATGTACCATTCTTTTCTATCTGGTCAAGTTCCTCTTCCATTCCCTTGATCCATTCTTCATCATTATGTGCCTCTTTAAATGTTTTAGGCCCAAATTCAAAGATCATGCAAGAATTTTCTCTGACCTTTCTTCTTGTAAGAATTCCTGTTTTCTTGTCTCCTATGATCTTCTTTGGATCATGATTCAACTTTACATACCTAGAAATGATCTTAGA
The DNA here is from genome assembly GCF_030272615.1 of Cryptomeria japonica. Lineage (NCBI taxonomy): Eukaryota > Viridiplantae > Streptophyta > Pinopsida > Cupressales > Cupressaceae > Cryptomeria > Cryptomeria japonica. Next base: position 230,101,381 of record NC_081414.1, on the reverse strand, counting down.
TGTTTCCTCCTACTTTTCTTCTTCATCCTCATCTTCATCAACATCAACATCTACTAGTGTAGGAGCACTGTTACTGGTACTAGGCTATTTTGCAACCGGTTCCTAGAAGGTTACAACCGGTTCATCTACCACTCGCTTACTGTGGGTTTCCTCAAGTTTCTCAGAGGTTTCATCAACTCTGACATTAATACTTTCAACTTCTCTAAGTCCTATTGTTGAAACACTTGAGAGCTTTACTCTTGGTGGAATATCCTAGGAATATTCTTTCATCATATTTTGCATCAAACTTGCTCTGATGTTCACTCCTCTTGTTATAACATTTGCTACCAAACACTCTAAAGTAGCTTACTACAGGAGTCTTACCGATCCAATACTCATAAGGTGTTTTATCCTTACCTTTCTTGATGAGTACCCGGTTCAGAGTGTAGACTGCAGTGCTCACCACTTCTCTCCAGAAGGTGTGAGAAACCTTCCCTTAAATCAACATCATTCTGGTTGCTTCAACTACAGTCTGGTTGTTCCTCTCTGGTAGGCCATTCTGTTGTGGAGTCTGAGAGGCAGATAGTTGCCTCTTGATGTCATTTTCTTCACAATACTTGTTGAATTCACCGGAAGTGAATTCTCCTCCTTGATCAGTTCTTAGGCACTTAATCCTCTTACCACTTTCCTTTTCGACTAGTGCTCTGAAAGCTTTGAACTTTCCAAAAGCTTAAGACTTATCTTTCAAGAATGTGACCCACATCATTCTTGAGCAATCATCAGTGAGAATCATAAATTATGTATCTCCTTGCACACTCCTAGTTTTCATAGGACCACACAAATCAGTATGCACAAGATCAAGTAAATTGTCTGTAGTGAAAGTTTTACCTTTGAAGGTTGAGGAAGACATTTTCCCCAATTGACACTCTTTGCGCAAAGGATTCTCTGGTTTGCTCATCATAGACAATCCTCTGACTACCTTGATCTTACTGGCCTTCACAATATTATCAAAGTTTACATGGCAGAGTCTCCTATGCCATATCCAGCTATCATCAAACTTAGCCATTAGACATGTACTGATATTTGCATTTAGCTAAAATAAGTTACCTTTGGTCTGTATATCGGTGGCCATCAGTTCACCACTCTTTTCTTTTACTTTGCACACTCCATCTTTGAATTCTAGAGTGAGTCCATTGCCATTCAGCTGGGCAACACTCAAAATTTTTTGCCTGAGACCTTCTACCCAATACACATTATCAACACTTCTTTTTCCATTTAGAGAGATGGATCCTCTACCTTTTACCATACATGGTGCATCATTACCAAATCAGACCACACCACCATCATACTCTTCCAGAGACAAAAACTTACTTCGGTCACCAGTCATGTGGTGAGAACAACCACTGTCAATAATCCACTCATTGGAATTATCAAAGCGGGAGACAAGAGCCTTCTTGTCTGACACATATTCCTTAACTGCTACAAACATAATGTCTTCACTTTCTTCATCTTCTGATTCCTCATCAATGACACCTTCATCAATTGCTACAAAACAATTTCTCATGTTTCTAACTTTCAACTTTTTGAACTTCTCCGATTTGTCCTTATTATCACCATTAGGACAGTTTACACCAATGTGTCCTATCCTATTGCAAGAAAAGCATTTTAAAGGGAGCTTACCTATGTATTTACCAATTCCCTTAGGAAGTCTCTTGGCAAGAAGAGCTTCAAATTCCATTAGGATCTCCTCATCATCCATTTCTCTTCTTTGTCTTGGTTCACAACTGATACTTGATTCTTTTCCCTTTCTAGATGGTGCAATAGATGCTCTAAAGGTTGATTCAGTCTTCTGAATACTGCCATCATAATTATTTATCTCATATGTGGTCAACATATCAATGATGGAGTCTAGGGATACCTTTGTCTTGTCTATAGACCTCAACTCCTCAATAGCAGCAACCCTTATTGCATAGACAGGTAATAAGGATCTCACGACTTTGCTAACAACAGTGGAATCATCTATTTTACCTCCTGCACTCTTGATCTCTCCAACAATAGTTTTGATTCTTATTCCATATTGTTGAATGGTCTCTCCTTCAACCATCCGCATGTCTTCAAACTTTCCCCTAAGGCTCTCTTCCTTAGCTTGTTTCACATGCTCATCACCACCATAGATATTCTCCAGAGCATCCCATACTTCTTTGGGATTATCTTTATCCTAAACATCAATAAATTCAATGTCAGATAGACTGTTGATTAGGGCTTCCATGACTTGCCCGTTCTCCTGAATCTCTCTTTTTTGATCATCGGTGAGAGTACTGGTAGGAATAACATAAGCATTCTCAACATAGCTCCAGTGTTGAGTACCCATGCTTCTAATGTAGATCTTCATTCTGTCCTTCCATATCTTAAAGTTATCTCTATTGAACTTTGGACCTTCCCTCTTCATCATTAGAGTAGGATCTTTTCCTCAAGCGGTTAAGCTTACAACATAGAGGACCTTGAAGATGCTCTGATACCAATTGATGAATAATGATGATCAGTTAGTACCAAACTGGTACTGAGAGGGGGGGTAAATCAGTATAGACAAAAACTTTCCCTGAACTAGTTTGATTGCAAAGATTGTACTTAACAAGGAAACAGTAACACTGGTCTAAATCAGGGCACTACCGGTAAAACATAGTGAGAGTATGAAAGATTTAAACCCAAAAACACTTAGATCTCTACACAATCTAATATCTCATTTCCACTTCATTCGTATGCATAAACAAGTAATATATCATCAGAAATATAATGACTATCGGTTCAACATGCTTTACCACTTGACAGAGAATATTAAAGCATCACATGAAAAGCATCACACATGACACACTGATTTTTCTCGTGGAAACCCAACTGAGAAAAACCATGGTGGGGATGAATACCCACAAGCTGTTCTTTGAACTCTTTTGAAGTCCACTCTGTTAGGAGCCTAGTCCGGTTAAAGACTTTTACAATAGGTTTTGCTAGGAACCGATCCTGCTAGGGATCACTCAGTTAAGGGATGGCTAAATACCTGGTTAAAGGTTAGAATCCTGTTAAAGGTTACCTCGCAAGAGGATTTGAAGAACTCATTGAATTGAGTCACCCTGTTAAAGGATTTACACAAAAGCTTGTTAAAGCTACCCGATTAAGGGATTTTCCAACTGCTGAAATGGTTAGAAGTCAACAGGTAATACACTGATCTGATAATAGCACTCAATACCAAGGTAGATCCACTTTAGCTCCTTTGCTTCTGCAATCACATTCTACAGGTATCAATACACTTCTCTGGTCTGGCAAGAATCAAGTATCTCTTTACTTGGATACACACATAACAGTTGCCAACAACCTCAAAATGAAAAACATCATCGACCTTATAGGAAACAGATAGGTCGGTAGCATAAACCCTAAACCCTAAAAATTTAGGTTTAACAATTCAATCGGTTCAATCCTAACCATTAATCATACTGCATTGAATACAATAGTCTTGAACATATCTCAAGACATTCTCCAATGTTCATTATTTGCCACTTCAAGAAGTTGATAACCCATCACACGCTCTCCACCATTTACAGAGATTTCTCACATTCCCGAGATAGATAGGATCAATCTCCATGGAAGATCCTCAAGGAAATCCTTTACGTGCACAAGGCTGACATGGCAACATGATTTGATCTTCATTACAATGCTAACTCATCACAAGATGTCATCAGTTGAATCACAGAGGCTTGGATACCCTAAAGTTGAGAATACCAACCGGTAGTCATGCCAAATGAAACCCCGATACAAAAATTCCCATATACTGGTTCTCATTCCAACATATCGCTTCACTTTTTCTCACATACATCAGTTCACAGTATCATACCAATTCTCTTGCCAATTTTCTTACTTCAAAGTACCGGTTCATACTTCAGCATATTGACATCAATGACAACATACAAAATCATCATGTCATTGAGCTCTGCACATATGCCAACATTTTTAGTAGAAAATCTTATTTGAAAAGAAATCCAATGCCTTTATGAATCTCCTTATGAATAATGAAAACAAATAAGGGCACTAGTTGGTGATATAGGAAGAGAGAAACTTGATATAAATTAAATTCTTCAATGAATACATGCAAAATTGTGCTCAATAATGGTGTAAATCAGGCCTATAGGTCCGATTTGCACCAAAATGACTTAAGAGGTGTAAATCAGGCCTGTAGGTCTGATTTGCACCTAAAAGGGACTAATCAAGTGCATTGTTGGGTTTAAAACCTTATTCTACACCTAGAATTTTAAAATGGTGTAAAATAGGATCAAGAACCCGACTTTACACCAATCAAGAAAAAATATTCCCTCTTAAGTTAAAATTTGAATTTTAAGTAGGAAGATGAGATTTCCATGATTGAGCACAAAGTGTTCAAAGACAATTGGAGTGACAAAAATGCTTCAAAACTCACAACTTAGAGAAATGAGAACGAATTTTAAGAAAAAATCGTTAAGGATATCCTTGTTTTCACTCAAAACGAAACAAGGATAATAGATGTGTGTGTAGCACCTATAAAATTATATCATTTACAAAAGTTAGATGTGACAAAGTCACTGTGTGGTGATTGTTGTGGAGTTGATCACTTGAGATAGAGATTCAAGGATAACTTCATGTTTAGAGATTGTCGAAGGCAATATTGTTGAAGACCTAGTTGTTTCTCATTCATATATTCACTATATCCTTCTCTAGAGAAGTAATCTTGAGATTTCAAGCTTTGTATCTTGTCCTAGCACTATGTGCTCTAGCTTGCAAGTCTCTCAGGGAGAAGTGGACTTCCTTGGCACTGAACATAAAATAATATTATAATCATTTCATATATTGTGAGGTGACTCTCACTGTGGTTTTTTCCTATTTCGTTTTTCCATGTAAATTTGGTGTTCTTTAATGCATGGTGTTTCATTGTTATATCTTTCATTGCTGCTGATAAGAATATGGTTAAAGAGTTTGTGGATTAAGTAATAAATTTTAAGTAACAGGTTTGGATTGATTCAACCCCCCTCTCAGTCCTAAGGTATGTTCAACATTAATCTATTTTGGATAACATAATATATTGCAAATTATATTAGTTCTAGTATTAATAATTCTATTAATTTTACTGCAAATACTTAGTTAACTCTAGGAGAAAAGTGATATTACATTTGGTATTAGAGAAAAATTAGACTATTAGTCATTTTTTCCATTGTGATCCTACCTTGATAGCTCAGTTTGAAAACTATAATTTATGATATTTATTTGACTGAGACCTAGTGGTATTTTAGTGAGTTGAAAAATAAAAGTGATAAACCATAATCACGCATACATTTGAATCCTCAAATATAATAATATTAAGATGAGATGAGATTTTTTTAATATATTATTTAGAAAAACATAGAATCTTTCTAAAATCCCCAACTATAATATTCTATTAGTATTTAGAATACTTCTACTAGTTAATTTTATATTGTGATAATAGATAACTCAATAAATTATTATATATTATTCACATGATTCATAAATACATATATGTAGATATCAAAAAATGTAAGAAACTTAAATTATATAAGATAGTTATATTCTTCACATAAACTTGATAGAAAAATCACATACTTGTCCTATACTACAAAGTATTTTATAAACTTTCTGAATGCTAGATTCCCAAAATCATAACCATCCATAAAAGGACACACCTTTATTGCTTGAACAAGTCTAGCAATCTAATTTTGTGTATTTAGTGTTGGCAAATGCACACTCCAATGAGACATTGTAGGTGATTGAAGGTTTTGTCATTAATGGCAACCTTACAATCCTATGACACTAGCAAGGCAATCCACCGGCACCAGCAAAGTTAGATTCTACACCGGCACATAGACCACTGGCACCGGCAGTGAAAGGAAGCATACCGACACAGAAGCCGATAGGAATTTTGTTTGTAATTTATTTTGTTTATTATTGAAAAATCATTGTAAGTCGACTTGGCAAATTGTAAAATGACTCATATATATAAGAGATCATTGTAGAACAATTATGTAAGCATGGAGGAATGTAATTAGGTGAAATAAGGTAGACCTATTATGCGAATTATAGGTTAAGGATTTATGTAAGAAGCAAAGCTATAAACCGGTACTGGATCTGGCATAGTAGATGCTATTTTGAAGCAGTATAAGACATTGGATTTATATAGTCCATTTTGTAAGTTAGTGAGACTTCCCATTTTGTAATTGAGCAGTGAGCTCTAGGCACTTGGCCTTCCTGCATGTGTAGGCCCCTCTTGTAGCAGTAATATTCTCTTATTGGCCAGTAAGTGAATATTGTGGGTCACAAATCCACCAAGTTTTTTCCCACACTAGGTTTCCTTGTTAAACTATTGTGTTATGGTGTGTTTTTCATGTGGTTGCTTTTGTCTCTATTTATTGCATTACTTTTTGTTTATCGGTATACTGCATTAATATCTTCTACATGTTTTAAGTTAAGAAAATCTTTTTATCGGTTAGATACTGATTCACCCCCCCCTCTCAATATCTGTGGGAATCCTAAAAATTGGTATCAGGGCCTGGTCCTCTTTTTTCAGAAGCCTAACAGCTTGAGGAAGATCTTGACACCGATAGAGATGGAAAACTTGATGAAGCAATTAGAAGCAGCTCTCTCAGACTATGATGCAGAAAAATTGAAAAATATCAAACTTGAAGATGATCTAAAGGCTACACGGGATATTATTCAAGCACTTCAAGAAAATCTTACTATTGCAAGAAATAAGAGAAGATAACTTTGTGAAAAGATGCAAAATGAGAATGATGAAAGGGAAACTCTTAGTGATTTGATGAATAAGCTGAAGCAAGAAAACATGACAACAAAGAATGAGATGCAGGATATGACTATGAGATTTTGTAAAGAAATTGAAGATAGAAAGAAGAATGAAGAAGATTTGACTAGAAGACTAAGTGATGCTGCAAATGAGAATACCAGACTTAGCTATGAAAATGATATGTTGAAGACAGATTTGATGCATGCACAGAATGACTCAAATGAACTCATGAGACAAAAAGGTATCTTAGAAAGAGAACTTGATACTGCAAATCAGCACAAAGAAAAATTTAAGAAAAGCTTAGAAGAACTTGGTGATTTGTTGAAGAATCAGAAACCTAATGGTGACACTAATGATCTTGGCTTTGAAGCTGGTGAAAGCTCTGGTACTACAAACACACAGGATCATGGCAAACCGGTAAGACAACCCACTGCTTATAAATTCAATGGCAAATGCTTTAACTGTAACAAGTATGGTCATAGAGAAAATCAATGTAGATCTAGAAATTATCAGAATACCAATACACCCACCGGTCAATGTTCAAAATGCAACAAAGTTGGTCATAATTCTGAAAATTGTAGAATGAATGTGAGATGTTATGTTTGTGGAAGATTTGGACACTTATCTAATCAATGCAGAACACAAACTGGCATAGGATATGGAAAAGCTATTTAGAAAAATAATGTGACTTGTTATGCTTGTAACAAGATTGGACATATTGCAAAATTTTGTAGAAGCAAGTCCTCACTGGTAAATAACAAAGGTCCTAGTTTGAAAGGTAAAGAAAAGGTTAAAGAAGTAAAGCAAGAATTCTGAAAACAATGGATTAGGAAATCAGAACTAAATGTTGATAGGAATACTCCTCCATCGACAGAACAGAGTAACACTCCACCGACAAAAGAGAGTAACATTCCACCAGTAGGAGAGTCTTCATCTAACTGAAGAAAATTTCTTTGAGGGTTTGGCAATCAAATGTGAAACATGCTATAATTCCCTCAGTTGATGGTAAGAAGTTGAAATTACTTCTACATCGGTAGATAAGTTAAGTCATTACTTAATCGACAAGCATTAAATGTGGTGGTTGGCAAAATTAACATTATAAATCAGTGTTTTTGGCTCCATTCTACTTCATCGTGCATTCAAACATTCGAAGAGCGCAAAAATTCTGAGCAAAGACATTTCAAGAAAAGTAGCAAAGCAATTCAACAATCAATCAATCCTAAGGCAGAGAAAGGTATTTATAATCATGGCATCTTCTTGTGCACTTGAATTCATAGCAAACCCTACTATAGTCGAAGTAATCAAATGCCCTAGGCCTGTATTTCAGTTAGTTCCTAAAATTGCTAAGAAGGATGATAATGTTGGTGCATTTTCTCAAATTCCCAAAGGAGTAGTTTTTGCAGAAGACCCTAGAATGTACATTCATTGCCACATAGAAGAATTAGGTGATGAGGAAATTAAGAAAATGCATAAGACTGTAATTTGTGATGATTCTGGTAATGTGAAACCTGAACACAAAATAGTCGAAACCCTAGGATTCATTGAAATCCTCAGTATCCTAAATTTCCCTAAGGAAGTGATAAGGATAGTTTTAAGTAGGGTTCATGGTGATTTTTTCTGGTTAAACTCAGTTCACAAAATAACTAAAGAGGCAGTAAAGGTTGTGACAGGGTTACCTTCCACCGGTAACAGACTTGATAAGACAAAGAAGGTCTCAAATGACCTAGTAACTAACCTGACAGGTGCAACATCTGACAAGAGGTCTTTAAGAATAAATGATGTGACTGACATCAATGTCAAATTCATTAGCATGATTCTAGGCTACAAAACAACACTTGCAAATAGGTTAAATTTAGTTTCTATTTTATGCATAAAGAGTGCTTATGATATGATCAAAGATAATGCAAAAATAGATGTGTGTGAATGGTTGAAGGATAAAATGATTGATAATCTTGGAAAGATCAAGAAAGACAAAAAGGGGATATTTAGATTTGGTAACCTACTTGTCTGTTTAATGTTGCACATAACAAAATAGGTGCCCAATATTGGCAACAAAAATCTAGGTTTTGACATACCAGTAGGCAAACAACTATCTGATTTACTGCACAACATGGGTGAAACAGAGAAAAGAATATAAATAAGTAATTTTAGGCATTGAAGGCCCGGATGAATACTAGAGTTAGATTATCACAAGCAATTGTACATAAGTATAAGGATGAAATATGCTTTGTTATTAAGAAGGATGAGATTTGGATGGAGGCAGTTGTCCCAAGAACCATTTAGGTTACTGAAATGGGTTATGAAACTGGTGACAACATATTTGAAACATATGCAAAATCCCTTCTAGAAGCACCCAAGGAACCTAAAGAAGAGGTATTTGGCAGTGCTAAGACTATTGAGAATCAAATTCAATCAAAGAAAAGGGTAAAGAAGGTAGAAGCAACAGTAAGAAGAGGATCTAGGCAAGCAAAGGCTATCAAAGAAGATGTACTTAAACAAACCGGTATCACTGAAGATGAGTTAGAAACACTACAGCCAGAAACTCACCTTTCACCGGTAGCAACTTCATCGGAGAGTGATATGCCAGTTGCATTTAAAAGAGTTGTGAGGAAAAGAGAACCTTCTCCAGTATCTACACCTTCACCTAGAAGAACTAGACAAAAACAATAGGAAGTAAGACCCTCAGCTAAGAAGACAACTCCAAAGAAGAAAAAGTTAACACCAAAGAAAAACACTCAACAAAATATTACTCCAATTGACAAACTATTAGATGAAATAATAGAGGATGGACAATTGAAAAATATCAATAAATTATATGATACATTATCAGTTGATGACAAGGAAAAAGTTGAAAATTGTGTAATTCTACACTTGGATATCTATAAGAAATTTTTGATGCAAGTTGTAGATGAATTACCGACAGAACTGTTTAAGAGACTTGAAGCTAGAAGACAAGCTGTTGTAGAACTTGACAAGAAAATAAAAATTGAGAAACTACTTGTTGTTTATCCTGTTAACTCACTAAAGGAGATAGATGATATGATCTCAGAGGCTACCCAGACATTATTCTCAATTGCACACCAGCATGTAGCACTTATGGTTGGTAGAGTAAATGAGGTTGCAGAGGAAACTACTAATGCATGGGACATATTCCTTGTTGAGAAAGAAAAGCAAGAAGAGTACATAAATCCTAAACCTATCAAAGTATATCAAAAAGATAAGGATAAGGGTAAAGGCAAGGTTGGTGGACCTCCAAGTGTAAAAATAAAAGATAACTTATCCCCACTACCTCTGAATACTCCACCGGTAGTTACAACTAAAGATCACCTGGCTAATGAGAGTATGGAGATACCACAAGAGGACACAAATCCAAACTCTGAGGTTTTATACACAATTGACATTGATACTTAGAAAGTTAACATTGTGGTAGATAAGGACACAACTAGAAAGACAGATATGGCTAGTGAGGCACCGGTAACAGATAACACAGAAGGTAAACCGGTAGATGGTAACACAAAACAACAAGCAGAGCAAAAGTCTCCATCATAGCAACAGGTTCACATAGAGTCAGTACCACCGGCATCAACTGAGCAAGACAAACCTTTTCTTAAGGAAATGGAAACACAAACTAACCTACCAGAGGTCACCACAAGCAAGGATATTGCTCCCACCGGCGAGATACAAAGTGTTGGCACTTCAACTATAGGATTCAAAATAACTAATGTAACAGAAGTTCTTTTGGACTCCTTAAAGAAAATAACAGATTGTAGCTCACAAGCATACAAGGCTATAGATGATACAATTCCAATTCTGAAAATGATAGCTCCAAAATGTAATGTAGATAATAAAGATTCCTTGAGTCAACTTGACACTTTGTCCAAGTATATTACTGAAAACACTATGATAGTTGAACAAATAAAAGAGGAAGCATTCAAGGAGAGATTAGTGAAGGAAAAACATAAATTCTTTGAGGAAGAAATAAAGAAGTGTACAAGGCAGTTTGACACACTTCTACCAAAATTATGTAGCACATTAAAGGAATTCAAAACTTTGTACAGAGATACTTGTAAGACAAACTTTTTGACAATTGACATAGACAAAAAGATCAGCAAGATACAGGAGGAAATAAATCAACTAGCTGACAATTTCATTAACTCATTTGATTCATTATCAGTTTTTTAGCAGAAGATAACAGGTTTTGAGGAAGAACTATTAAAGATGGAAAGAGAAAAGGAAAGAATAAATGGTAAGGCTAAGGATCTTAAATGGAGACTAAGTCCAAAACTGGACTACCTCACCACCTTAAGGAAAGAAATATCCAATGCCCTAATTCAAGGACAGAAAACACTGGCAGAGCAAATGCAACACCTCACCAGTATAGTTCAGAGGACAGAGGCCACAATAAAGACAACAAAAAGTTCATTGAGAGCTTGAATCTGGTTTTGGTAGATCTTTTTCAGATTGTGACCAATCCGTTAGAAGGTTGAAATAGGAAACTACACTCTATTGACACTTTGATAACCTTTGTCATTTATGCCAAAGGGGGAGTAGTGGTATGAGAAAAATCTAATAACTTAGGGATCATCTGCTCAGGGGGAGCACACATTTTTGATAACAATTTTTGGACTTCAATTTTTGGATACACTTTTTGAATTTTTCTCATGAGCGTTGCCATCAATTCCAAAGGGGGAGATTATTGGCAAATGCACACTCCAATGAGACATTGTAGGTGATTGAAGGTTTTGTCATTGATGGCAACCTTACAATCCTATGACACCGGCAATGCAATCCACTAGTACCAGCAAAGTCAGATTCTACACCGACACATAGACCACCGGCACCAGTAGTGAAAGGAAGCATACCGACACAGAAGCAGACAAGAATTTTGTTTATTATTGAAAAATCACTGTAAGACAACTTGGAAAATTGTAAAATGACTCATATATATAAGAGATCATCGTAGAACAATTATGTAAGCATGGAGGAATGTAATTAGGAGAAATAAGGCAGACCTATTATGCAAATTATAGGTTAAGGATTTATGTAAGAAGCAGAGCTATAAACCGGTACTGGATCTGGCATAGTAGATGATATTTTGAAGTAGTACAAGACATTGGATTTATATAATCCATTTTGTAAGTCAGTGAGACTTCCCATTTTGTAATTGAGCAGTGAGCTCTAGGCACTTGGCCTTCCTGCATGTGCAGGCCCCTCTTGTCGCAGTAATATTCTCTTATTGGCCAGTAAGTGAATATTGTGGGTCACAAATCCCACCAAGGTTTTTCCCATATTGGGTTTCCTCATTAAACTATTGTGTTATGGTGTATTTTTCATGTGGTTTCTTTTGTCTCTGTTTATTGCATTACTTTCTGTTTACCGGTATACTGCATTAATATCTTTTACATGTTTTAAGTTAAGAAAATCTTTTTACCAATTAGGTACTGATTCAGCACCCCCCCCCCCTCTCAGTATCTGTGGGAATCCTAACATTTAGATATTAGTAAAGACATTTGAGTTAATGTGGTTCTACAAGGATGATACCATAAGAGCAAGATAGATCAAAGAGAAGATGAAGATGAAGGTGCAGTGTGATGTATGTGAAATAGCATAGGCAGATGAGGTTGCTCTTTCTTATCAATGTAATAATAAGAAATATATTTGTTAGAGAAAATAAAACTACCCCTTTTGGTATAATGACATATATTCACATGCTATTGAATCTCTTAGCATACAATCAAAATGACATTTTTCAAATGTGTGCTAAATTTTTTGGTTGTAATTAATATGCCTAATATGAAGGGAAATACAGGTATCCTAGAAAGCAATTTGAAATTAGTATGCACCTATAGTATCCAATGTTTTTTTAAAATATATTCCAACAAATTGATACAAGCACATACTGCTATGCCATAAAAGTAGATACAAACATAGTTTATTTCCTATACATTAAACCTTAAAGGAATGATCGTGCAATTTTCAAATCTATGAAAATTTTAGTAGCATTGTGGCATACAAATTCAATATTTTAGAATTGTGAAAAAAGAAGAATGAGACATGAGAGAGAACATAGATATATGTGGGGAAAACCATTCAAGTAAAAAACCCCACACTCCAAAACATTGATCCAATGCATTATTCATCAACAAGTTACAATACATTTTTAGGCTCCAAGCCTTTACATGGAGATTTGCATCTTGCTCTTCTTTGGAGGAAACTAGTAGCATAACCCTTATAAACTACTCTCCTCTCCTCAACTCCTCTAGAAAAAAATTGTATTTATAAAATTATAATGCATTAAATGTCAAGTTTCCAAAGCCCATGCCTAAGCATGAAGATGACACATAGAAGGTGTGAATTACGTCACACATGCAAAAGGTAACTTTACAATTGACAACTCATGCAAAAATATAAAATTGTCAATTATTACCAAACTTACATAAGAAATTGTACCTACCAATAAGTACACCTCTTAAGGTGCCCACATTCCATATAGAACTCAAGATGAAATAAAAACTTCATTTATGCATAATTCTTGCATTAATTGTAACTTCCAAACTTGGCTCTTGAAAGTGGGTGCCAACTTTCTAGAAAATAGAAATCCATGTCATATGTACTCACCTTACATGTAAGATGGTACGTCACCAAGAGGTTCTACAAAGATGACATGAGAATAGGAAGTTAGAAACTTAGAGTATAGCAAATAAATGTAACAACTAATTAAATAAATTAAGATGTTAGGATTATAAGGTTGAGACACCTTAATCCCAACATGATGTTGGGTGAAAATGAATCCAGGAGCAAAGATATAGCATAGTAAGAAGTTAATCCAAACATAGTTATGTTATTCAAAACAAAATATATATAGATTTCCTAAGATACCATGTAAGAGATTCACTTCATGCAATTCTACCATTATTCTTACTATCAATTAGATGCAAGTCACATCATGTCCCAAGTGCGATTTGTTGAGGAGAAAACCCATTAAAAAACTGTTTGAAGGAAGGAAAATAGGAAATCGACTTACAAAACATTTTGAAAACTTATTGGAAAATGCGACATGACACTTTCGTATATAAAATTTGCACAATTTTTATTTCTTTAGTTAATAAATGAGTAAATTCAACTAAACCATTATGTTCATTTTAAAGAATATATGAAATAATAAAAAATATTCACCCCACTCATTTTAAGAGGAATGCCAATCAAATATTGAATAATAATGGCATATCTGTTGGCATTCTACACTCTTATGAGAATAGTTGATGTTTTCATTGATGGCAACCATCTGGCAACCAATTGGCAAGTCACCGACAATTGGTTTCTACATGTCCGACATCAAAAACTTCATACACCAACAGACACCGGCACCGCCAGGCACTTCACCGATATTTAGATTACATCGACAACAATGTATACCGACATTCCAGCCGACATGGGATAAAGTTTTGTTTATATGAATTGTTCTATAATATAATTATCTTTTGTAAGCTAACATGGTATATTGTAAAAGACTCATATATGTATGAGATCTTATAGGTCATTTTATGAGATGTAGATGAGAGAGAGATGATAATGTGTGATGAGACAATTTTGTATATGGTAATATAGTTGATAGCAAAGGTTTTGGTTATTGACTGAGATTAAAATGATACTGAACCTGGCATGAGAGATGCTATTTTGAGCAGTACATTGTATTGGATTTGATAATCCATTTTGTAGTCAATGTGACTCTTTATTGAGCAGTGAGCTCTAGGTTGTTAGCCTCCCTGCATGTGCAGGCCCCTCATTGTAAGTAGTATTTATTCATTGGCCAATGAGTAAATATTGTGGGTCATAAATCCCACCGAGGTTTTTCCCACACTGGGTTTCCTCGTTAAATATCTTGTTTTTTGTTGTGTTCCTATGTTGTCTCTATTATTTCTATTTATTGCAATAATTCTTATTTACCGGTACACTGTTTTGGGATGCAAAGTTTCAAATAAGTTTAAATATTTTGCTAACCGGTTAGACACTGATTCACCCCCCCTCTCAATGTCTTTGGGACTATCATTGAATCTAACAATTGGTATTAGAGCCTGGTCCTCTATTTTCAAAAGCCTAATAGCTTGAGGAAGATTTTGACACCGGTATAGATGGAGAACTTAAGAAAACACTTGGAAGGAGCTCTTGAAGATTTTGATGCAAAAAAATTGAAGAATATCAAACTTGAAGATGATCTAAGGATTGCACAGGAATTCATTAAAGGACTTCATGAGAACTTTGTTATACCACAAAATAAAAGAAAAGAACTTCATGAGAAGATGCAGAATGATGATGATGAAAAAGAGACTCTTAGAGACATTGTAAATAAGCTGAGACAAGAAAACAGTAATATGAAGAATGAAATGCAAGATATGACTATGAGGTTATGTAAGGATATTGAAGATAGGAAGAAGAATGAAGAAGACTTGACTAGGAGACTTATTGATGCTAGAAATGAAAATATGAGACTTGGTTATGAAAATGATATGTTAAAGATAGATCTGATTCACATGCAACATGATAAAGTTGAGCTTGTGAGACAAGTTGGAATTATGGAAAATGAGTTGGCTACTGCAAATAAACACAAAGACAAATTCAAGAAAAGTTCAGAAGAACTTGATGACATGCTTAAAAGACAAAAACCTGATGGAGATACTAATGGACTTGGATTTGAACATGGAGAAAGTTCTGGTACTGCAAACAATCAAGATCAAAACAAACCGGTAAGACAACCTAATGCCTATAAATTCAATGGGAAATGTTTTAATTGCAACAAGTATGGTCATAGAGAAAATCAGTGTAGATTCATAAATAATTAGAACACAAACTCATCCACTGGTCAATGTTCCAAATGCAACAAAGTTTGTCATAATTCAGAAAATTGAAGAATGAATGTGAAATGCTATGTTTGTGGAAGATTTGGGCATTTATCTAATCAATGCAGATCACAAACCGGTCAAGGATATGGAAAGGATATTCAGAGGAATAATGTGACTTGTTATGCATGTAACAAGATTGGACATATTGCTAAATTCTATAGAAGCAAGAATGCACCGACAAACAACAAAGGATCTAGTTTGAAGGGCAAAGAAAAGGTAGATGAAGTAAAACAAGAATTTTCAAAACAATGGATTAAGAAGAGTGATCAGAGAACTGATGAAACTATCTTTGCATCGGTAGAACAGAGTAATCCTCCACCGACAGGAGATTCTTCATCTAACTGAGGAATAATCCTTAGGGGGTATTGTAGCAAGTTGAAGATCATGCATTCTACCCTTGGTTGATGGTGAGAAGATACATTTCTTCTTTACCAGTGGATGTGTTAAGTTTTCACTTAACCGACGAGCATTTAATGTAGTTTTAAAGAACTTTTTGGCTATAAAGCACCAGGAAACCCTCATTTTGAACTCACCAAGCATTCAAACGATTAGGGAGAGTGAAATTGAGCAAGGCATTCCAAGGTGAAGCCGCAAAGTGATTTTCAATCATTCAAAATTTTGATTTAGAGGTATTTATCTTTGAAATGGCTTCCTCATCTTCTATTCGAGAGTTTATTTCGAACCCTACCATTGTGGAAAATGTTAAACACCCTAGACCCATATTCAAGATAATCCCCAAGATTGCAAAACAAGATGATTCTGTAGGAGCTTTTTCAAAAATTCCTAAGGGTGTTGCATTTGCAGAAGACCCTAGAATTTACATACATTGCAACATAGAAAACCTAGGGACTGAGGAGTTGAAGAAAATGTTTAATGAGGTCATTTCTGATGAAAATGGAGTAATCAAACCTGAACATAAGGTTGTGGAAAATTTAGGTTTTGCAAAGATTCTGAACATTCCCAAATTTCGTAAGGAAGTTGTCAGACTTGTATTGAGAAGAGTCCATGGAGAATTCATGTGGTTAGAGTCAGTTTGCAAGATAACCAGGGAAGCAATTAAGGTAATTATTGGTTTACCTTCAACTGGTAGTAGGCCTGATAAAACCAACAAGATACCTAAAAAAGGAATTATGGATTTAACCAGAGCAACATTTGATAACAGGTCACTTAGAGAATAATGTTAAGGACATAAATGTAAGATATGTGAGTATGGTACTAGGTTACAAAGCTACTCATGCAAATAGACTAAATTCTGTTTCTAGCCTATGTATTCATAGTGCATATGAGATGGTAAATAATAATGCTAAGATTGATGTGTGAATGGCTTAAGGATGAATTAATTGACAACCTGAAGAAGATTAAGAGAGACAAGAAAGGTACTTTCCATTTTGGAAACCTTCTGGTATGTTTGATGTTGTACTTTACCAAGGAGATACTCGACATAGGTCACAAGGATTTTGGTTATGACATTCTAGTAGGAAAATAGATAGAAGATACTTTCATCAGTATGGGCACTGATAGTGTTAAGAACATTATAGACTATTTCAAAACATTCCAATCTAATATGAGAGCAAGAGAGAGACTACCACAAAGCATAGTTGATAAATATGACAAGGAAATCTACTTTGTTATTAAGAGAGATGAAAACTGGATGGAAGCAACAAGTCCTAGAACTATTTGGGTTACGGAGATGGGTTGTGAGGTAGATCTACAAGTTTTGGAAACATATGCCAAAGCTCTACTTGATGCACCAAGGGAGCCATCTGAGAAATTCTTTGGAAATGCAGAAAATATTGAAAGTAATGTATCTATGCAAAAGAGGACTAAATGAAGAGAAAAATTTATCAGAGATGCCTCCAAGAAGGTTAAGGAAATCAAAGAAAATGTCATGAACATCAGTGGTATATCGACAAGTGAACTTGAAGGACTACAACCTGAAGCACATGTTTCACCAGTTGTAACATCTTCTGACACTGACAGTGGCAAGGCTGTTGAGTTTAAAAGAGTAGAAAGGAAGAGAAAACCCTCACTGATACCCTCTCCTTCACCTAAGAAAACCATGACACTAAGGAAGAAACAATAGGCAGTTAGGGAACCGAAGAAGAAGCTTACACCTAAGAAGAAACAAATAGTAGTTACCCCAACATTAGATGATTTACTGAATGAGATAACAGAGGAAGGAAATTTGTCTAATGTGAGAAAATGGTGTAACACTTCAAATGATACTGACAGAAACACCATTGAGGAAAGCATTGTTTTACACTTAGATATTTAGAAGAAATTTTTGATAGAAGTGATTGATGAGATACCAAATGATCTATACATGAGATTAGAAGCAAAAAGGCTATCAATGATGGAATTGGATAAGAAATTGAAAGTTGAAGCACTCTTGGTTGTTCATCTGGTAAACTCCAAGGAAGAAATAGATGAACTTATTTATGAAGCTAAATGGTCTGTATTTATTAGTGGACATCAGCAAGTAAGCCTAATGGTTGGAAGAGTAAAAGAGATTGTAGATGAGGCTATAGATAAATGGGATATATTATTTGTAGAGAAGGAAAAGCAAGAGGAAAAGAGAAGACCTAAAAAGACATTCAAAGTATATCAGAAAGACAAGGACAAGGGTAAAGGCAAAGTTGGTGGTATTCCAAACATAAAGGTTACGTATAATCTTCCACTACCACCTTTGGATATACCAACGGTACACACAGAAGATCCACCAGTTATTGATACTAAAGATATAACACATGATAATACTAACCCTAAGTCTAAGATACTCTTTACAATGAATGTGGATGCTCAGGAGGTAAACATTGTTGTGGACAAGGAAACTTCAGAGGTTAAGATAGATAATGTTGATGATAGTAAGATTTCAGAGAAATCGGCACAAACTGTTGACTCTCAAGAAACTGAGATACCAACTCAAACAGAGCAACCGACAGAGACCAAAAAACCTACAGAGGAAAAAGGTACTAGCACAGGGCCACCAGAATCTGAGAAATCGGCAGTAGAACTTTCAGAGAAACAAACTGAGGCAAAGGTTCATGTTGAGACTAAAAAATTGGCAGTTACAGAGACACTGAAACAATATGAGAAAACATTAAAGGTTGAGGTGCAAAAATAGACAGATCCACTAGAGGAAAATAAAAGCAAAATGGATACATATGATGGAAATAAAGAGGAGATACTGAAGGTGATTGGTCAAACATCTGTTGAGATGAAATCTACCACTAAATTGAGTACATCTACAGCTGAATTCAGACATACCAATATCATAGAGGTACTTTTGGATTATATTAAGAGGATAACTAATTACAATGCATTGGCTTTTAAGGCAATTGACAACACTTTACCTATTCTAAAGATGATTGCACCAAATTGTAACATAGGTCACATTAAGGATTCTTTGGGTAAATTGGACACATTATCCAAATTCATTTTTGATAATGTTATAACTATAGGCAAGGTAAATGAGGATATCATAAAGGAGAGAGTTGAAAAAGAGAAAAAAACATTCTTTGAAAATACCATAAGGAAATGTACCGATCATGTGGATACACTTTTATTGGTACTCAATTCTACAATTTTGGAGTATAAGGAGCTATGTAGGGAAGCATGTAAACCTCACTGTTTGACTGAAGACATTGATAAGGAGATCAAGAAGACATAGAAGGAAATTGATGATATTGTGGATAATATTATAGGTTCATCTAGACTTATATCAGTTTTTAAGCAGGAAATGGCAGTTTTTGAGGAGATATTAGAAAAACTTGAGAAACAGAAGGAAAGGATAAGGTCTAATGCCCGGGAACTAAAAGATAAAATTGGTCTGAGGCTGAATAATCTGATTACTTGGAGAACTGAATTGTCTAAGGTAGCAATACAAGGAGAATGATCATCGGAGCAACAGATGCACTATCTCAATGGTATGATCCAGTAGACTGAGGCAAAATTAGATGACAACAACAAGTTTATGCAAAGTCTGAATATGATTTTGGTGGACATCTTTCAGATTGTAACCAACCAATTACAGAACTTGAGGTAGCATTTTTGTACTCTTTTGATGACATCCTTTGTCATTGATTTCAAAGGGGGAGTAGAGGAGAGAAAAATGCATGTGCATGTACAGAGGAGATCACTTACGCAGGGGGAGCACATCTTTTTGGATTTTAGTTTTTGGATAACAGTTTTTAATTTTTCTCATGAGTGTTGCCATCAATGCCAAAGGGGGAGATTGTTGTCATTCTACACTCTTATGAGAATAGTTGATGTTGTCATTGATGGCAACCATTTGGCAACCAATTGGAAAGTCACCGATAATTGGTTTCTACATGCCCAGCATCACAAACTTCATACACCGACAGACACTGGCACCGCCAAGAACTTCACCAACATTCAGATTACATCGGCACCAATGCATACTGACACTCCATCTGACATGGGATAAAGTTTTGTTTATATGAATTATTTTGTAATATAGTTATCTTTTGTAAGCCAACATGGTATATTGTAAAAGACTCATATATGTATGAGATCTTATAGGTCATTTTATGAGATGTAGATGAGAGAGAGATGGTAATGTGTGATGAGACAATTTTGTATAAGGTGATATAGTTGACAACAAAGGTTTTGGTTATTGACTAAGCTTAAACCAGTTCTAAACCTGGCATGAGAGATGCTATTTTGAGCAATACATTGTATTGGATTTGATAATCCATTTTGTAGTCAATGTGACTCTTTATTGAGCAGTGCATGTGCAGGCCCCTCATTGTAAGTAGTATTTATTCATTGGCCAGTGAGTAAATATTGTGGGTCACAAATCCCACTGAGGTTTTTCCCACACCAGGTTTCCTTGTTAAATATATTGTGTTATGGTGTGTTCCTATGCTATCTCTATTATTTCTATTTATTGCAATAATTTTTATTTACCGCTACATTGTTTTGGGATGCAAAGTTTCAAATAAGTTTAAATATGAACTGCTAACTGACTAGACATTGATTCACCCCCCCTCTCAATGTCTTTGGGACTGTCATTGAATCTAACAATATCAACCGCCATGTTCCAATAGAGAAATCTGGATAATGAATGATTTTTCATTTGCGGTTTTATCACCTCAACTGGCTCCACCTGAAACTTCTTTTCATAGTATATTGGAAACATAATCACCCACTCACATATAATTTGAAGATCATGAATACATTCTTCCAAACCCACACCTCAATCTGATTTCTTTATATTATATTACATATTGTTATTAAACCAAAATAAATACAAACATAAATGAAAAAATCAAAATGTGAATTAGTAATCAAATCCACCGGCAGAAGAAAAGTTCCTATTAGGATTGCATAATTTTTTGACAGAGTTAACTTTTCCAATAGAAATCAACAAAGAATAGCACTCTAATTAATAAATAAGTTACCATCATATTCAAAACAATTTTTTCTTTTAGTTATGTACATTCAATCAATACAATCTTTATGTTCAAAGAAACAACAGATTGAGAACTGTTAAATGTAATTTTGTTTGTTTCCTACATGTTTCTAGAGACATAATAGTTTTTAGGTTTTTATGAGCAAGATTGGAGGTTTTCTTTGCTTGGTTCTTTCCTATCAGTGATCTTTGAACCAAGACTGTAAAATTTAGTGGTTTCTACCACTTTTATCAAAAAAAAAAAGACATTAAAAAATGGAGTTTTTTAATTATTTCTTGGGCCTCCCTTTGAATCCTGATTCTTGTGGAGAGAGTTTTTTGGCCACAATAGGTGAAGTTAATTCAACCTCTATTGTCTATTATCTAATACATTAATAGTTGTATTTTACATTGATGTATGGTATGTGCAAAGAAGTGTAGTGCAAATAGTATATCCAAAAGGTAGAGACTAAATTGTGGGATTTATTTAAATTTGTAAATTACAAAGTAGTTTAGAGAATTTTAATTTTGTCATCTTTACTAAACTATTTTTGTTAGTAAGAAAAATTTGAAAAGACATACTTAAGAAGAGAGTTATTATTATGACGTGCACAATTAGGACTCCTCTATGCTTGGGTGGGGGGGAATATCTTGCCTTGCATGCAAGGATGATTCTCCCAAGAGCAAAATGTTTTTTAAAATATAGGTGGCAATATGAAATTTGTTGGCATTATATACTCAGATGAGAATAGTTGAAGTTGTCATTGATAGAAACCAACTGGTAACATGGTTCACATGTTACATCGCCAATAAACATCATCTACCAGCACCGACAAGCACAACAAAGATTATTCACATCGACATCCATTCTACACCAACAGAAGATCTTACCGGCACTCCTAGCCGACATGGAAATTATATTGTTTTGTATTGTAATATTATTTGTACAGCCAACATGATGTATTGTAAAGACTCATATATGTATGAGATATTGTAGGTCATTTTGTAGGTATGTAAGCAAAGAAAGGATATGTAATTAGGTAATGAATGCAAGTGGTATATGAGAGTGAATAACTATATATGCACTATGATGTAATTATTCTATGAGTGAATAGGAGCAGAGCATAGCGAAGCAAGGTTTATGGCAAAGGTATCTGATAGAGCTTAAACCGGTACCGAATTCAGCATTGCAAATGCTATTTTGAGCAGTACATTGTCATTGGATTTAATCATCCAATTTTGTAATTAGTGGGACTCCATTTTTGTTGTTGAGCAGTGAGCTCTAGGCTATTGGCCTTCCTGCATGTGTAGGCCCCTATTGTATAAGTAATATTTATTCATAGTGGCCAGTGAGTAAATATTGTGGGTCACAAATCCCACCGAGGTTTCTCCCCTACCAGGTTTCATCGCCAAAAATATTTTTGTTATGGCGTGCCTTGATGGTTATACTGTTATTTCTCTTTATTGCATTATTACTTGTTTATCGGTATATTAATTTGGGTTATAAAGTTGCAAACAAGTTTAAATCTTTTGTAAACTGGTTAGACACTGATTCATCCCCCCTCCCAGTGTCTTTGGGATTGATCAAGTATCTAACAATTGGTATCAGAGCCTAGTCCTCTATTTGTATAAGCCTAATAGCTTGAGGAAGATTCTGAAACCGGTACCGATGGAAAGTTTGAGACAACAGTTGGAAGGAGCTCTTGAAGATTTTGATGCAGAAAAAATGAAGAATATCAAATTGGAAGATGAACATAGAAATTCTCGAGAATTCATCAAAGCACTTCAAGATAACTTGGTTATAGAAAAGAATTACATGTGCAATTGTAAAATCAAGATGATGAAGAAAAAGAAACTCTCAAAGATATTGCAGAGTAATTGAGACAAGAGAGCAGTAACATGAAGAATGAGATGCAAGATTTAACCATGAGACTATGCAAGGATATTGAAGATAGAAAGAGGAATGAGGAAGATTTGGCCAGAAGAGTTAATGAAAGATTAGGTGAATCTCAAAGGCTTAGTTATGAAAATGATATGCTTAAAAATGATTTGATTCACATGCAACGTGACAAAGATGAACTTTTGAGACAAGTTAGCTCTTTGGAAAGTGAGTTGGTCACTGCAAATAAATACAAAGACAAATCCAAGAAAAGTTCAGATAATCTTGATGATATGTTAAAAAGTCAAAAACTTGATGGAGAAACAATTGGACTTGGATTTGAACATGGAGAAAGTTCTGGGACTGCAAACAATCATGATCACAGCAAACCAGTAAGGCAACCTAATGCTTATAAATTTAACAGAAAATGTTTTAATTGCAACAAATTTGGTCATAGAGCAAATCAGTGCAGATTTAGGAATAATTAGAATACAAACTTACCCACCGGTCAATGTTCCAAATGCAATAAAAATGGTCATAACTCAGAGAATTGTAGAATGAATGTGAAATGCTATGTTTATGGTAGATTTAGACATTTATCTAATCAATGCAAAACTCAAACCGGTCAAGGTTATGGAAAGGCTATTCAAAGAAACAATGTAACTTGTTATGGATGTAACAAGATTGGGCATATTGCAAAATTTAATAGAAGTAAGACTGTATCGGCGAACGATAAAGGATCTAATGATAAAGGCAAAGAAAAGGTGACTGAAATCAAGCAAGAATTTTCTAAACAATGGATTAGGAAGAGAGATTAGAGAATTGATGAATCTGTCTCTACACTAGCAAAACAGGGTAATCCTGCACCGACAGGACAGTCTTCATCTAACTCAGGAATAATCCTTAAGGGTAAGGAAACAAATTGAAAATCATGCATTTAACCTCGGTTGGTGGTAAGAAGTTGTATTTCTTCTTTACCGGCAGATATGTGGAGTTTTCACTTCACTGGTGAAGCATTTGTTGCTATTATAAGTTAATTTTTGGTTATAAAGGCATTGTAACTTCTCATTTCAATTCACCAAGTATCCAAGCATTTAGAGAGAGAAAATTTGAGAAAAGGCATTCTAAAGGCGAAGCAACAAAGGTCTTTTCAGAGCATTCAAGGATTTCTTAGTTAAAAGGTATTTATCTTTTGCAATGGCATCTTCATCTTCTGTTCCCGAATTCGTAGCAAACCCTACCATTCTGGAAAACATAAAACAACCTAGACCCATTTTCAAGATCATTCCTAAGATAGAAAAACTAGATGACTCTATTGGTGCATTTTATAGAATCCCAAAAGGAGTCACATTTGTTGAAGACCCTAGGGCATACATACATTGTTACATAGAAATTTTAGGGTCCAAAGATTTGATGAACATGTATATGAACGTCATCGCTGACAAGAATGGGGTAGTGAAACTGGAACATAAGGTAGTTGAGGATTTAGGTTTCATAGATATCGTCCATATGTTGTAATTCTCAGATGAAGTCGTCTGCTATGTCCTTAGTAGGGTTCACGGTGAATTTATGTGGTTGGACTCAGTATTTAAGACTACGAAGGAAGCTATTAGAGTTGTTACTGGTTTACCCTCCACCGGTTCTAAACTTGACAAAAAGAAGAAAATACCTAACAAAGAGGTTATGAGCTTAACTGGAGCTACATTTGACAACCGGTCACTTAGGGTCAATGATATAAAGGATAAAAATGTTAAATTTACTAGCATGGTCATTCGCTATAAAGTTGGTCATACAAATAGGTTGAATTTTGTATCTAGTTCATGCATTCATAGTGCATATGAGATAATAATGAACAATGCAAAGATTGATATTTGTGAATGGTTAAAGGATGAATTATTAGAGAATTTGCATAAGATCAAAGGTGATAAGAAAGGAATCTTCAAATTTGGAAGTCTGATAGTATGTTTAATGCTTTACTTTTCAAAAGAGATCCCCGGTATAAGACATAAGGATTTTGCCTATGATACTTCAGTTGGAAAATAGATAAAAGAGGCAATCATCGGTATGGGATCTGATGGTGATAAGTTGGTAAAATACTACTTTAAGAATTTCCAAGATAAAATGAGACAAAGGGAAAGGATTTCCCAAAGCATTGTGGATAAATATGATAAAGAGGTATGCTTTATAGTGAAAAGAGATAAAACTTTGATGGAAGTAGTTAGACCCAGAACTGTCTAGATTACTGAAATGGGATATGAGGTGGATTCACACATCTTAGAATCATATGCTAAAATACTCCTAAATGCTCCACCAAAACCAATAGAGAAAATATTTGGTAATGCTGAAACCATTGACAGTGATGTTGCTATGATGAAGCAATGGAAGAAAAGAGATAAATTTATGAAAGATGCTTCTAAAATGGTAAAGGGTGTTACAAAAGGATTGATGAATCTTAGCGGTATTGTTGCTAGTGTGATAGAAAGTCAATTAGAGCAGAAACTGGTAGCTCACATTTCCCTTGTGGCTACTTCATCTGATTCTGATAGTGATAGGGAAGTTGAATTCAAGAGAGTGGACAGGAAGAAAAGAAAACCCTCACCAACACCTGCTCCAACTCCCAAGAAGTCAAGAACACGAAGAAAGAAACAACAAGATGTAAGAGAGCCTATTGGTCAGAAGAAGAAAGTGACTCCAAAGAAGAAACAAGAACCTAAGGCACGAGATACTCTTACATCGAAAGAGTTGATCAATGAAATCACACAAGAAGGTAACCTTAGTAATGTGAATAAACTTTATCATTCTTTCAAGGATTCAGATAAGGATACTATAGAGTAAATCATTATTTTGTACCTAGATATATATAAGAAAGTTCTTATTGAGGTTGTAGATGATCTACAAAATGATTTGTACTTAAGGTTAGAGGCTAAAATAATGTTTGTCATGGAGCTTGACAAGAAATTAAAGGTAGAGGCTCTACTTGTTGTGCATCCTATTAATTCCAAACAAGAAATTGATGATTTAATATCAGAGGCAAATAGAACAGTTTTTGTGAGTGGTCACCAATAGGTTAGCCTTATGGCAGGCAGAGTCAAGGAATAGCAGATGAAACAACAGATAAGTGGGATATATTTTTTGTGGAAAAAGAGAAGAAATAAGAGAAGGATAGATAGAAAATAGATAAATCTTTTACCAAGGTATATCAGAAAGATAAGGGTAAAGGAAAAATTGGTAGTGTACCTGACATCACGGTCAAGGATAACCTTCCTCAACTGGCACAAGACACCCCACCAATAACTACAGAGGCATTAGTACAAACTGATAGTCAACCGGAAGAGAAGGCAGAAGAAATGACACAAGATGACACTATTCCAAAGTCTGATATTCTTTTTACCATGAATATGGACACACGGGATTTTAACATTGTCATGGATAAGGAAACTGCAAAGGAAAAGAGAGCTGAAGCTACAAATATTGAGGTCTCTGCGTCACTAGTAAACACTATTGACTCTTAGCAGAATATTGAGGACACAACTGAAGTTAAGAAAACAGATACCACCCCTAATGATACTTAGCTTAACATTGAGAAACTAGTAGAAGTACAAGAAGAAGTAGTAGAAAAAAAGGGACAAGAACAGAGTGTAGCTGAACTGACAGTCAACAAGGTAGACAGTAAGGATGAAAACAAAGTTAAAAAATAGAGTGAGCATAAGGAAGAAAAAGTGAATAAAGAAGAGGTAAAAAATGGAAACAAGATAGCATAAGTGGTTAAGGAATCCAGAGATGAGAAGAAACCAACTGCAGAACCTCACACTCTGCCTAGCACTTCCACTATGGATTATAGACCTACTAATGTGACATATGTACTTTTAGATTCCATAAAGAAGATCATTGAATGCAACACCTTAGCATTTAAGGCCATTGATGGTACTTTATCTATTTTGAAATTGATTGCACCGGATTGTAAGATAGATCACATTTCTAGATCTTTAGGTAAATTGGACACATTGTCCAAATTCATTGCTTCAAATATTCTAATTATAGACAAAATTAATGAAGAGATTGTTAAGGAAAGGGTGAATAAGGAGAAAGGTGAATTCTTTGATAAGACTATTAAGGACTGCACATAGCATATTGATTCTTTATTACCAACACTTAATTCCACTACTTTGGAATATAAAGAATTATATAAGGAAGCATGCAAGCCTCACCACCTAATAGAGGACATTGATGAGGAGGTAAGGAAAATGCAAAAAGAGATTGATGATATAGAAGATAACATGATAGGTTCTTCATAACTTACTTCAGTTTTTTATCAAGAAATGACAGTTTTTGAAGAAAAGATTGAGAAATTAGAAAAAGAAAAAGCAAGGATAAGAATGAAGGCCCTAGAGCTGAAAAATAAACTTGGTCCTAGATTGGAGAACCTTCTAAAATAGTGGATTGAGATATCTAAAGCAACCATTCAAGGAGAAAGATCACTAGAGAAACAGATGCATTATCTGATAGTATGATCAGACAGACTGAAATCATTATTTCTAACAGCACTAAATTCATGCAAAGTCTTAATATGATTTTAGCAGATATGTTTCAGATTGTACATAACCGATTACAGGATTTGAGGTAGAATTTTGAACTCTTTGATTCTTTTTTTTGACATCCTTTATCATTGATGTCAAAGGGGGAGTAGTAGTGTGGGAGAAAAAATGTAGAGAAGGGATCATTTGCTTAGGGGGAGTACTCTTATTTTTGGACTTCAATTTTAGATATCAGCTTTTGGATTTTTCTCATGAGTATTGCCATCAATGCCAAAGGGGGAGATTGTTGGCATTATACACTCATATGAGAATAGTTGATGTTGTCATTGATGGCAACCAACTGGTAACATGGTTCATAGGTTACACCGGCAACAAGCATCATCTACCGACATCGGTAGACACAACAAAGATTATTCACACTAACAGAACATCTTACCGACACTCCTAGCCGACATGGAAATTATATTGTTTTGTATTGTAATATTATTTGTATAGCCGACATGATGTATTGTAAAGACTCATATATGTATGAGATCTTGTAGGTCATTTTGTAGGTATGTAAGCAAAGAAAGGATATGTAATTAGGTAATGAATGCAAGCAGTATATGAGAGCGAATAACTGTAAATGCAAATGTAATTATTCTATGAGTGAATAAGAGAAGAAAAGAGCGAAGCAAGGTTTATGGCAGAGGAATCTGACAGAGATTAAACAAGTACTGAATCTAGCATTACAGATGCTATTTTGAGTAGTACATTGTCACTGGATTTAATCATCCAATTTTGTAGTCAGTGGGACTCCATTTTTGTTGTTGAGCAATGAGCTCTAGGCTATTAGCCTTCCTACATGTGTAGGACCCTATTGTATAAGTAATATTTATTCATATTGGCCAGTGAGTAAATATTGTGGGTCACAAATCCCACCGAGGTTTTTCCCCTACCGAGTTTCCTCGCCAAAAAATATTTGTGTTATGGTGTGCATTGATGGTTATACTATTATTTCTCTTTATTGCATTGACTTGTTTATCGATATATTAATTTGGGTTATAAAGTTGCAAACAAGTTTAAATCTTTTGTAAACTGGTTAGACACTAATTCATCCCCCCTCTCAATGTCTTTGGGACTAATCAAGTATCTAACAAAAACTAGATTATCTTCAGTCTTCTCTAAGGCATCACTACAATACTTCTTTTCATTTTACTCCTCAAACTAAGGCCGAACCAAAATTTTGAATCCAATAAAAAATCAAGGTTTACAAATGACTTATGAATAGGCTGTTTATGTAATTCTATGGGATAGAAAAATGAATAGCTTTGAATTGCACATTGCTATGAGTATTTCTAAGTATTCATGGTATTTAGGGATTCTCTCCTCTTAAGATAGGAGTTCAATTTTTCTAGGAGGACAAAAATTCATTAGAGTGTTTTAAGTCTACTGGTCTATCAAATTCACAAATGCCTATGATGATATCTGTTGGGTTAAGGTGTCTGAACCTTAGAGTCTTAACATGTTAAATTATTTAATTAATTGTTACATTTATTTTTTATATTATAGGTTTCTAACTTCCTAATATCATGTCATATTTGTGGGACCTATTGGTGAGGTGGCATCCTACATGGAAGGTGAGTTGTATGACGTAGATTTATATTTTCTAGGAAGTTGGCACTGTTGGCAATTGACACTCATCTAGTTTAGTTGTGTTTTCATTGATGGAAACACACATCATTTTGGGTTGGACACTTAACCGGTACTCACCAGTATTCATGATTTGGAAACCAACATTCAAGTCAATTGGCAAACAAGGGAAATTGACAAACTAGGAACCGGTATATGAGACCAACATAGGAGATTGATCTGGCAGGTCTACACGGCAACAATCAACGACATCGACAACAAAGTTTAATGTATTTATTTTTGTCTAGGCCGACATGCAAATAAATTGTAATATCATTGTAAGCCGACATAAGGAATTCATGTTTATGTTTGGGAAGGGTATTTAAGTTAGTTCGGTTAGGTTATTTTGGATATACATACAAAGAGAAGGATTATATAGTGGTGTGATATTATGCGAGAAATGTTGATCGACTAAATGTGAATATAAGATTTTATAGTCGGTCTTTGTTATTGGTTTAGAGGTTTGGGATGCGAAGTAAGTTACCGATAAAGGAGGACACATTGAAAACTGGTACAGATAGTTCTTGAACCGGAACTCATCCAGCATAGCAGATGCATTCTCTGAGTTTAGAATTTTGTTTGTAAACTAGTATTTAGTGTTTGTAGTCAGTGATGCTCCTTTTGTGATGAGAAATGCGCTCTAGGATGTTGGCCTTCCTGCATGTGCAGGCCCCCTATTATAATATTTATTCATTTGGCTAGTGGATAGATAATGTGGGTCATCAATCCCACTGTGGTTTTTCCTCTTTGAGGTTTTCCACGTATAAATATGTGTTATGCTGTATGTTCTTGTGGTGGCTGTTGGAATCCAATATCACTGAGAGGGGGGGTGAATCAGTGTTATACCAGAATGATCAATTTTAGCCTTATTAAAACATGCATACACCAACTAGTATACCGGTACATACAAAATTGAAATAAGTAAAGAAACCAATAAGCTAATCATATAAATAAGAACTATAACACAAATAATTATACGTGAAAAAACTCAAAGAGGAAAAACCATGGTGCGATTTGTGACCAACAATATCAATCCACTGGCCATATGAAGAGATATTATAAAATATAAGGGGCATGCACTTGCAAGAAGGCTTATAGCCTAGACCACACTGCTCAATCACAAAAGGAGCCTCATTGACAACATATAAATCCAGACTACAATCCAAAGAAGTGTTGAAATGCTAAGATAAAATCTTCTATGCCTGAATACAGTTTTGTTTTAAGCTCTGTCTATTCTAGTTTGAAACCCTAAACCCTTTATCGGAATAACCCTTACATAAATATCCTCACATAGATAATTTCTTTGATGTATTTCACGTTGTATCACATTTGCATATCCATAATCTCCTATTTCATGTCCATATCAAAATGATCTAATCCAACTGACTTAAATACCCTATACAACTTATCATGCCTTATGTCGGCTTACAAAGATATATACAATATCAAATTACATGTCGGCTAGATAACATGAATGCATAAATATTAAGAACAATTGTCGATGCCGGATCCAAGAGATGTCAGCCTCCAATATCGATAACCATATTCTAAACCATATCGGCCTGCATTGTCGGTAACCAAAGAAATCCTTTTGTCCTGTCGGTGCCAGTGTAGTGTTTATGAAGCGCCTGTTGGTACATAACTGAACCAAAACATGAAGCCAAAATAAGATACCATGTTGCCATCAACGAAAACATAGTGAAACCAAACAGTTAAGTGTCAATTGCCAACAATCTGCCCCTTTGGCATTGATGGCAACACTCATGTGAAAAATGGTCAAGGTTTCATCTATCAGTTTCATCCTGCCTGCTCCCCTTGAGTTGAATATTCATTAGTGCAAAATACTCCACATCTCCATAAATCCTATTCTTTTTCACATCTATATCACTCCCCCTTTGACATCAATGCCAAAAAAATAATGTCAAAGATCCCAAAAAAACTGTACAAAGAATATCCCAAAAATATCTTACCAGAGCTTAACAAATTTCAAAATTTCTGGATAAGCCTTCTTCAGTAGCTCAAGATAGGTATCCCGACTAGTTTTGAATGTGTCAGAAATAGATACTAGTCCACTTAATATATGTGCAAATGACT
This sequence comes from Cryptomeria japonica, assembly GCF_030272615.1. Lineage (NCBI taxonomy): Eukaryota > Viridiplantae > Streptophyta > Pinopsida > Cupressales > Cupressaceae > Cryptomeria > Cryptomeria japonica. The sequence goes on along the minus strand of NC_081414.1, from coordinate 230,070,075 downwards.
CTTTCTCATTTACCTTTGTCGGTGTGGGCTTTCCCACCATATCCATATATTCTTTCTTATGTACACTGAGTGAATCTAACCGGGGACTCACCAAGCCTCCCAGACTTCTGTCCCTTCTTATAGTTTTGACTCTTTCCTTCTCAAGAAAAAAAAATTGGTTTTCCAAAATCAAATTTTGATCATCAATGGATGTAGTCAATGAAGTCAGTCTGCCAAAAGAGTTAGCTATATTTGCAATTTTCTCCTCAAATTCTTTTATCTTTTTATCCATATTAACTGAAAGAATATCAGTGTTACAACATACCCTATAAATATTTGTACGCTGCTTCAAAGGATTTTCTATTAATTTTAACTTTTCATCAATCTTCTTCTTCTCGGATTCAATTACCTTATCAAATGCAACTCTCTTAGCCCAAGTGAACCTCTCCAATGCTTGCCGGTTTGAAATCTGTTGTAAGGATTCAAAATCCTTTGAAATATGCTCAGTAATTGTCTTAATCTTGCCGGATGGGCTTGCTTCATTGTCAATTTTGCACTCTGGGACTAGTCTATGTAAAACAATGATTGATTGATCAATAATCCCTTTGTCTGTAGATCCTTGCTTCATTAGTTTTTGTGCAGCCATCATCATGAGTTCAGTAGAACTCATCTCTATTATGTTTTTTATTTCAGCCTACGAGGTGTCAATTGACAACAATGATAGACCAACTACCGGTTCTCTGCCAGTTTCCCCTTTCTTCTCCTTTGATAATTTAGCCTTTATAACCTTCTCACTTGCATTGGTGGCTTCGCCACTTCGTGCATTCTTTGTAACTGTCAGTTCCTCTGTAACTATCGGTTATTTATGAGAGCATTAAACATTATTCATAGAATAATAATAAAAATGATTAATGATCGACATATTTTTGAGAAAAATTAATTTAGAGAAACAAACCTCTCTCCAAAATCTAAATATTTTTACAAAATTATAGAAAAAGTATGAAAAAAACTAAAAGTCCATATTGTAATAATGGAATTGATTACATTTCAAGATGAAATTCTCATCATCCTAATGATCTTGTCCTATAGTAAATAAGAAATTAATTCATGGATTTTAATAGATGTACATAGACAAGAGTTAATGCTTGTTTTAAAAAATAAATTATTAATTTATATGTTAAATAAAAGACATATAACTTCATGCTTGGATGAGAATAAGTTTTTGGTACCAAGACGACTAATTTTAATATTGTTGTTATGCACTACTTCTATTTGAAGTTAGTTAATGGGTTGAATAAAGTAGCGATCTAGTATTACATATGTTTAATGTATTTACAAGACCTACTCATTCAATAAGAACTTACTTTTTTATATTTAAATATGAGTGCAATGTTGATCTAAGAATAAATTAGACTAGTACTAGAGTTGTATAGTGAATGAGTGGTAGGCTCATAACACATAGGTCCCAAAATCAATTTCGCATCTAGAAAATAAGATATAAGAAAATATGGGGACATGCCGAACTTTACAAGGGGATGGACAACATTATTTATGTTTCAATAGATCAATATCATTGAATTAAAATCTAAATCAAAATACCTTTTTAGCAATATGTGTTTAGTGTTGGCATTGATGTCAATTTAATATGTGTGTGGATTGTTGCCTCACATGTAAAGGTCTAAAAATGAATTTTTAGATGTTGTTATGGTGTCTGGTGGTGATATTGAGTGAATATGTGTCATTTTTGGAAGGTGATAGTGTTGAAAGATAAAATATGCAAGAAAGAGTATTTAAAGTCTTTCTGGGAGAATGCTTCACATTCCTCTACTTTTGTAGTTTATGGCTTGTGGTTTTTGATTTAATGTCTATGTTATGTGGATGTTGCACTATTATGTTGTCAGGTCCTCAATAATTCAGGTGTTGAAGTTAGTTGTTGCAGTTTGTTGATAGTGAGGTTGTTTGTCAAGACTAGCCCAGAGAATTATTTGCATTTATTTGCTATGTTGATTCAACTATTGTGGCTTGGAGTACATGTTCATATTGCTAATTTAGTGTTCTAATTAAGAATTTCAATGTTGGTTTATTCCATAACTGAATTTATGTTGTTTTTTTGTTTGGCATTATTATTTGTGTTGGTCTCTAGCTGGCTTAGTTGGTTCATCTTATTTGGATCATGCTATTTTGATCTGCATATGCTTTGGAATTTGAGTTAAGGTGTTGTTATGGGTCATACCATGGTGTGTGAAGATCCACATTAAGTAATTTTCATTGGATAATGTTCTTGGGTCGAGTGATAAATGCGCTTTATTGTTTATCTACATATTTTGTTTGATGTCGACTTTGGAGGGTGTGTCAGGTTGTGTGTGGTTCATTGGAATCAAATTAGGAAGATATGGTGTGATTAAGTTGGGTCCTCTTTATCTCCTAGAGTGATCTGCATTTAGTGTAATTTCTCATGGTTGCCAACTTTGTGTAAATTATTTTTATTATGTTTATGACTGACCTAGTTGAGAGTGTTTATGAATAAGGTGATATAAATAGATATGTGGATGTGTGAATTGAGTGTGAAATAATTGAAAGAGTTATGGAAGCATATATGAGAAGAAAAAGTGTAAACATAAATTTGTGATGAGCTTTGATGATCATATCTTTCAATGTGGCAGAGTTTTGAGCCAACGAATGTGTGAGTTGTATATGCCATCATATTTGTCACTTGAATTAGAGGTTCAAGAATAGTTTTTATTGATCATGAGATCTTGTTTATTTTAATTCATCATTCCTCTATACCTATTGGAAGATAGTGAGTCCTTTTGGTAGCTTGTGTAGATCTGTATCTTGCCTTAATATTGCGCATCTAAGCTTGCGAGTCCCTTGTATCTTTCTCTAAGGTTGTGAGCTTTATCTTGCAAGTCTAAATTAGGAGTAGTGAGCTTCCTTGTCCTTGTACCTAAAACATTATATTCATTTATTCATAGTGAGTTTGATTCTCACCATTTGTTTTTTCTATATTGGGTTTTCCATGTAAAAATCCAGTGTTCATGTGTTTGGTACTTGTTTTTTCATCCTTCATTGATGCTTAGATGGTTAAATATAATTAATATGTGTTTGTGATTGAAGAAAGTTTGAGGATTTTCTCAACACTATTCAACCCCACTCTTAGTCTTGTGGTGTATTCAACATACCTTAGTTACCTAAGCAAAAGGGAGGTTAGAAATATTTTCTATAAAGATCTTTGTGGGTGGTCATAATGTATTATTGTTTTCTTTTAAGGTGCTAGTAATATATATATTTAGTACTATCTTATCTATTATACTTTGTCATTGGACTTGATCAAATCAATAACTTATACATGTGCTTTATTTTATAGTAAAAGAGGATACTCATGTAGTCTAGAATGCATGATTATCATCTTGGAAATTATTTTAAATATATTATGATGAGTGACTAGATATGGGATGTGCATGTCGTTCACTAGTTAAATGTCACGTTAGCACATTATAAAAAGTTTGTAAATTTTAAGTTACATACAAGTTTATTAAAATGTATATATGAAAGAAAACGAGTTATGAGAGAAAATTGATGAAGTTAAAATATATGACATTAAACATATAGAACAATATTAATTTATTTAATTATAAATTTGGGATATATTTAATAAGAAATTATATGTATTCTTGTCATAATTTTGATTTGAAAAGTGATTCTCCTAAAAATACTTGTTAATTTAAAATAAAATAAAGAGATATCTATGAGTTAAAGGAAGGAAAATATATAGATGAAGTAAAAATAAAATAGAAAATTATGAAGAACAAATATGTTCAATATCAGTTTCTTCAATTATTAATTATCTGATTTTTGAGTTGTGAAGTAGAAGCATCTCTTACTATTGAGGACAACAAATAAACTACATGGGGGGAATTTTATGTGACTTTTTCCCCAAGAGAGAATAAAGTTATGAAATATCTCTTTATAATTAAAATCATGGATATAAAAGTAAAGGATATTATGATCCTTTGATTAAAAGAGGGATTAATAAATAAAACTTATCTTGAAACCCTTTAAAAAGGGAGAGGAATGATCATTTATTGAATAGTTATTAAAGGAAACTCTTGTGAAAGAGTGTGATGGTTTGGAAATGGCCCCTTAGAATATTATATAAAGCATTCATGTGAGATTTGAGAAGGGAATGTAGCTCACTCATGAAAGATGAAGAAGAATAAGGTGGCTCGGTGGGATATGGGCACTTGGAGAAAGGTCACATAGTGTTTGTTCAACTTAAGATACATCATACACGTAGAAGTGTCCTAGCCAAGGGTGTGTATTTTTTTCATGAGGCATATGTGGTTCTATGTAAGAATTGGTTCCTCCTATATGTTTTATAGATCTATAAGGGCTAACACTACTAAAATATTCTTGAGTGAGAATGACCATTCCAATTGCTCAAGATTTAGATAAGTATTAAAACCCTTCATGATAAAAGTATTGAGAATGTAATATATGAATTTCATGATAATATGATTGATTTATGTGGGTTGTTGTTCAATTTACCATGTGAGATATTTCCTTTAGAGTTCTCATAAATTATCACACATGTATACTATGCATTCCTATTTATATCTATTTTGGATATCATTTTATATTACAAATTATGTTAATTCTAGTATTAACAATTATATTAATTCCATTGCAAATACTTAGTCAATTCTAGGATAAAACTGATATTACAATTTCTCTTAGAAAAAGATTCATCCTCCTTTGGGGTTGTCCGACTAGCCTACAATCCTCTTAATGTATTTATCACATGTGCAAAGGTTGGGATCAGGACCCTTCATGTCATGGTAGTCCCAGACAAAAGTTTTCCTATAATTTTGCAACATGGAAACCAGTTGTGCTTGTCGTTATTTATCAAGCTTGTTTTTTATATTAAGATGGTTGCTTGGTGTGATCTCCACTTGAATAGTTAAGAGACTCGTAGAGGTAACATTCATGAATGGAATCTCCATATCATAGCTATTGGGTAATATATTATGAATCACATGTGTAATAGATAGATAGTTCTTAGATGATGCTATAGGAAGTAAACCATGTAGTGGGCAAGAAGAGAGGGCTAGGCAAGATGCATTCTCCTAGTCTCTGGTATAGTCATTCTAGATAACATGGGACATGATAGTGTCTTCATCTTGTAACTAAAGCATATGAATCCTACCAACTGAGAATAGGCAAAGGGTTTTCCTCATTGTCCCCAAGGTCTGGCCAAATTGACTGATCAACTTGATTATGCGGTTGTGTTGGTTGATATAAGATTATTATCTCGGTAACATTACCATTGGAAATAATCATATTACCTAATCTACACCTAATGAAGGAATATGCAGTAGCAAGCCAAGTCCAAGCTAGGATTAATTGATACCCCTAGGCTGGTCTTAGCTTTTAGAATCATTAAATATGTAGGATACTCCTAGGAATATAATGTAATGACCAAGCCTTATATGTTTCTCTCTTGTTACACCATTCAAATATTAGCTAACTGGAGAACTATGGAAGTAGATATTAAATTAGACAACTACAAATTTTGCATGGATTCCCTATGTTTGATAGTTCAAATAACCAAAAGATAACCGAGACTGGGGGGGGGGGGGTGTTCCTATGTTAACAAGTTAAAATAACCAGAAGACAACTGGGGGGGGGGGGGTGAATCAGTTGTCACATATTATCAGAACCATTAGTACTTTAAACTTTAATACCAAAACTAAAAACATTAATACCGAAATAGAAGTTAAACCAATTAAGCATAAACAATAATCATAGAATAAATACCATCCACATGACACCAAGATTTATACGTGGAAAACCCGGTAAAGGGAAAAAACATGGTGGGAAGCCTACCCACAGTCAGATAATACTTCTACAGTAAGTATGTGAATTACAATTGAGGAGCCTGCACTTGCAGGAAGGTCAATAGCCTATGTTGGTATTATGGATATGTTGCATTGGTTTTGTCATTTATGTCAACACTTATCAACACTTATCCTTCTGGAGATCTTTGATTATGTTCATCGACAAGTTCAGTGACTTATGCACAGTCACCGATATTTGGTTCACCGACAGGTTATATTGTTCACCGACACTGAGGATGACTTTTTATCATCTGGAGATCACTTGGTTATGTCGAAGACATGGATTGGACACTTGGTTTTTGAGATTTGGTTATTGGTCTAACTGGGTTGACATATTTGCTATTACCAGCAAATTGGTTTAGGATATGGATCGACATGCATTATCTATTCTAGATCAGCATGACGCGTTATGGAGATGGTTTAATCAATTAATATTGTTGTTGAGCCGACATGATGCATCACATCTTGACTTGTTGTAATTGATTTTATTGTATTATTCTTAGTAAGCCAACCTACACATTTGGTCTTAGGTTTTGGTATATATGTAAGATCTCAATTGTGAGATTCATATAGAGGTGGTATGTAATAAGGTATTATAAGGTTGTGATATTTGGTATATGCGAATATAAGAAGAGCTACTCACGTAGAAATCATTTGAAGATTCAAGAAAGGTTTGAAGAAGACAATCAGAGCTTAACCGGTATTGAATCCAACATTGGAGATGCTACTTTGAGCAATACATCATCATTGGATTTAATCATCCAATTGTAGTCAATGTGACTCCTATTTTGTGATTGAGCAGTGAGCTCTAGGCAACTGGCCTTTCTACATGTGCAGACCCCATTTGTAAACACATACTATCTGCAATAGTATCATCTGATTGTGGGTAAGGTTTCCCACCGTGATTTTTCCCCTTACAGGGTTTCCATGTACAAATCTTTGTGTTATGTGTTGTGGATATTGTTTCTCTTTTTGTTTCATGCATTAAGTTTCACCGGTACTGTTATTAATTGTTAATCTATTTACTAACATTAAGTTTGGTTTACCGGTATTAAGTATCAAGTTTGGTTAAGTTGTATTTGAGATAAAATTATTAGACAATTGATTCACCCCCCCCTCTCATTTGCCTCCGGGTCCTAACAATTGGTATCAGAGCTAAGTCCTCTTTTGCAGAAGTTTAACAAATTGAGGAGATTCTATGGCAACTAACTATTTCAGGAAGGACAATCTGAAACTTGATGGAACTAACTATGGTATATGGAAGATCAGAATGGAGACACATCTGAATTTCATTGGAAGAGACATATGGGATTTTACATAGAATGGTTATGTTGGTCCTACACCAGGTCAACCTATTCCACCTACATTGGCTAAAGATCAAGAGAATGATTGCAAAGCAAGAGAAGCACTCTTGAGCGCCTTCTCAGATCAGCAAATCATGGGATTATCAGACTGATCTACTGCTAAAGCTATTTGGGACAAGTTGGAAACATTGAATGAAGGATATACCACTATCAAAATTGCAAAACTAGAATGCTTTTGGGTCAGATATGAAAATTTGAAAATGGAAGAAGATAAAAGAATTTTTGCTTTTATGGAAAGGGTTAATGAAATTGTTTTGGGAATACAATGTTGTGGAGGTTCCTTAAGTGAAGATGAAATTGTTTCTAAAGTTTTAAGAGAATTACTATCAACATACAAAATGAAAGTAACTTCTATAAATGAGTTGAGAACCATGCCTAATACATCAGTGTCTAGAGATACCTTGGTTGAAAAACTTTCAACATTTGAGCTTGAGGAATTTGGTCATGTTGCTATAATTAAGATAGATTTAGCTTTCAAATCATCATCATCTACAACATCTTCATCATCACCTGATAAATATGATTGGAAAGCACTTTATGCAAGAGAACTTGAAGACATCAGGAGGGAAAATGAAGAACTTGAAGAGCTTGAAGCACTATTTGCAAGGAAAATGCCGAAAGGTCCTATTGGAAGTAGGTATGAAGGTAAAGCACCTTTTAAATGTTTTAATTGCAATAAAATTGGTCATATGGCATCTAGATGTCCGGATAGACATGCAAGATTGAGATAAAAAGCTAAAAGAACCTATAAGCCTAACCCTGAATATCAGAGATACAAATTTAAGAAGAATAGAGACAAATCTTGTTACTATGTGAATGAAGGAGTTACTGATGATTCTGATGAAGAACCATGAGACAATGGATGGGATTTTGTTGCAATAACAGAAGATCAACTGACACCTACTGTTCCACTGGTAGAGTAGGCCCTGGTAGCTAAAATAGAAGAAAAGGATGAATGGATTATAGAATCTGGATATTCACATCATATGACTGGTGATAAAAGTAAATTCTTATCTTTTCAAGAATACAATGGAGATCTCGTAATATTTGGAGATGACAAAGCTTGTTTGATTAGAGGAAAAGGCACTATATCTTTTGATGGTAAGAACAATACTGACAATGTTTATTATGTTGAAGGTTTGAAGCATAATCTTTTGAGTGTTGGTCAATTAGTTGAAAAAGGATTTTAGTTACAATTCAAGAATGGTAAATAAAAAATCATGAATAGAACTGGTTTGGAAATTGCAATCGGTAATCAGACTAGAGGTAATATCTTTCATTTGAATGAAATTGAAAAGACATGCTCGATTGCACATATTGATGAAAGTTGGTTATGGCATAAAAGACTTTGTCATGTGAATTTTGATTGCATTGTGAAGATTAGTATATCTAAGGCAGTAAGGGATTTACCTAAGATTGTAAGACCTCATAATCTGGTATGTAAGGAATGTCAAATAGGAAAACGAGTTAGAACAACTTTCAAAAGTATTTTTGAGAAAACCAATGATGTTCTTGATTTAATTCATACTAACTTGTGGTTCGGCAAGAACAAGAAGTCTACAGGGAGATAGATACTTTATGCTAATCATTGATGATTATTCTAGAATGTGTTGGGTTAATTTTCTCAGGGAGAAATCAAAAGCTTTTGGGAAATTCAAATTATTCAAGGCACTTGTAGATAATGAAACCGACAAGAAAATCAAATGCTTAAGATCAGATCAAGGAGGTGAATTTAAATCTAAGGAGTTTAATACATTTTGTGAAGTGAATGGAATCAAAAGATAACTATCAGCACCCCAGACACCTCAGCAAAATGGAGTTGTGGAAAGGAAGAACAAAACTATTGTGGATGCAGCTAGAAGCATGATATCAGAAGAAAATCTACCTCATATGTATTGGAGAGAAGCGGTGAATACAACGGTTTACACTTTCAACAAAGTTCACATCAAAGGTGAAACCGGTAAGACACCCTATGAATTATGGTTTGGTAATATTCCTACTCTTAAGTACTTTAGAATATTTGGAAGCAAATGTTGCATTAGAAGAGATGAGTATATTGGTAAATTCGATCCTAGAAGTGATGAAGGAATATTTCTTGGGTATTCATCTAAAAGCAAAGCGAATAGATGTTTTAATAAGAGATTGCAGATAATCATTGAGAGTGCAAATGTGAAGATTGATGAACACTTTAGAAGAAAGTCAAGGTCTATGGATTCTAAACTGGCAATTGAGATAATCACAAATGAACCTATACAGAGTGCATCGATACATAATGTTGATCCAGTCACACCGGCATCATCAAAGAATTTCACAGTGACTAAAGAACAACATCAAGTGAACACACCTAGGTATGTAAGATTGAATCACTCTGAAATTCAGATAATTGGAAATAAGTATCAAGGAGTTATGACTAGAAGAAGACTGGCAAATGAAGAGGTATGTTTAATTTCTCAAATTGAACCAACATTTGTCATTGAGGCATGTGAAGATAAACATTGGATTAAGGCTATGGAAGATGAATTGGAACACATTAAAAAGAACAATACATGGACATTGGTTCCTCGGCCTAAAAATAAAAATATAATTGGAACTAAATGGGTATTCATAAATAAATTTAATGAAGATGGTAAGGTAATCTAGGAAAAAAAGCAAGATTAGTGTGTAAGGGATATTCAAAGAAAGAAGGAATTGATTACAATGAAACCTTTGCACCGGTAGCGAGAATTGAGGCAGTCAGATTATTTCTTACATTTGCAGCACACAAAAACTATAAAGTTTATCAAATGGATGTTAAAGGTGCATTTGTGAATGGTGATCTTGAAGAGGAAGTTTACATTGAACAACCTGATGGATTTTCATTGACTAATGATAAAGATATGGTTTGTAGATTAAGGAAAGCTTTATATGGATTAGAGCAAGCTCCTAGAGCTTGGTATGCTAGATTGGACAAATATCTTATGAAGATTGGTTACACTAAAGGTAATGTTGACAACAACTTATATTTCAAAGTGACTAATGAAGACATTTTGGTTTTTGAAGTTTTTGTTGATGACATCATTTTTGGAGGAGAAGATGGATTGTGTAAAGACTTTTCTAACAAGATGCAGGAAGAATTTGAAATGTCTATGATTGGGGAGATAAAATTATTTTTAGGATTGCAGATTTCACAAACTGATAAAGGTATATTCTTATGTCAATCAAATTATTTGAAGGAATCACTGAAGAAATTTGGTATGGAAAACTCTAAACCGGTAAGTACTCCTATGACTACAACTGATAAACTATCATTGAAGGATGATTCAGCTCCTGTTAATCTGACAAGATACAAATCTATGATTGGAGGTTTACTATATTTGACACAAATAAGACCTGATATAATGAATGCAGTGTGTATTGTTTCAAGATTTTAGAGTAATCCTAGAGAAAATCATGAATCAACAGTAAAAAGGATTTCCCGGTATTTACAAGGCACAACAAATCTTGGTTTATGGTATCCTAAAGATGGAAATTTTGAGTTATGTGCATACACTGATGCTAATTGGGTAGGAGATGTAGATGATAGAAAGAGCACCACCGACGGGGCATTCTTTCTTGGTAGTAGATTGATTTCATGGTTGAGCAAGAAATAGAGTTGTACATCATTATCAACAGCAGAATTAGAATATGTTGCATCAGCAACCAAATATACTCAGGTATTATGGATTAAGCAAATTTTGAAGGACATAAAGGTAAAATGCAAAGAACCTATAATCATCTATTGTGATAATATGGTAGCAATTGATATATCTAAGAATCCGATATTTCAATCTAAAACTAAACATGTTTCTATCAAATACAATTTTCTTAAAGAGAATGTTGAAGCAAAAGAAGTGAGATTGGTTTATGTGAATACTAAAGGCCAGATTGCAGACATCTTTACTAAGCCTTTGCTTAAGAAAACTTTTGAATATCTCAGAGAGAAGCTTGGGGCCATACCCTCATCGGTAGATACTTAGATAGTTGATACTTGGCATTAAACCGACAAAATTTACAGAGAAACCTTTTTCTGGCTTTGATGGAGGAGAGCTACTTCTCAGGGGGAGTAGTTGGTTAAGTTGGTATTTTGGTTCTATGAACTGATTTTATCTGGTATTTGTATTACTTTGGCATTTGATGTCAAAGGGGGAGAGATATCTATGGAAAAACATTAAACACACTATCCTTTGGGAAGATATTATTCATTGGAGGCAAGATTGTTACTCTTTGCATTTGTATTTTGATTTCTGGTATTGATCTATTCTGGAGATTGTTGGTTTTTGGTCTATTGGCACTTAGATGGTTTTTCCATCTTGTGTTGCCATCAATGCAAAAGGAGGAGATTGTTGGTATTATGGATATGTTGCATTGGTTTTATCATTGATGTCAACACTTATCCTTTTGGAGATCTTTGATTATGTTCATCGGCAAGTTTAGTGACTTATGCACAGTCACCGGTATTTGGTTCACCGATAGGTTATATTGTTCACCAGCACTAAGGATGACTTGTTATCATCTGGAGATCACTTGGTTATATCAGAGACATGGTTTGGACACTTGGTTTTTTAGATTTAGTTATTGGTCTAACCGGGTTGACATATTTGCTATTACCAGCAAATTGGTCTAGGTTATGGACCAACATGCGTTATCTATTCTAGATCAGCACGACACGTTATGGAGATGGTTTAATCAATTAATATTGTTGTTGAACCGACATGATGCATTGCATCTTGACTTGTTGAAATTGATTTTATTGTATTATTCTTAGTAATCTGACCTACACATTTGGTCTTAGGTTCTGGTATATATGTAAGATCTCAATTGTGAGATTCATATAGAGGTGGTATGTAATAATGTATTATAAGGTTGTGATATTTGATATATGTGAATATAAGTAGAACTACTCACGCAGACATCATTTGAAGATTCAAGAAAGGTTTGAAAAAGACAATTAGATCTTAACTGGTACTGAATTCAGCATTGGAGATGCTACTTTGAGCAGTACATCATCATTGGATTTAATCATCCAATTGTAATCACCATGACTCATATTTTGTGATTGAGCAACGAGCTCTAGGTAGCTGGCCTTTCTGCATGTGCGACCCCATTTGTAAACACATACTATCTATAGTAGTATCATCTAATTGTGGGTAAGGTTTCCCACTATGGTTTTTCCCCTTACAGGGTTTCCATGTACAAATCTTTGTGTTATGTGTTGTGGATATTGTTTCTCTTTCTGTTTCATGCATTAAGTTTCACCGGTACTATTATTAACTGTTTACCAAAATTAAGTTTGGTTTACCAGTATTAAGTATCAAGTTTGGTTAAGTTGTATTCGAGATAAATTATTAGACAAATGATTCACCCCCCCTCTCAGTTTCATCTGGGTCCTAATAGCCTAGAGCGCACTGCTCATCACAAAAGGAGCCTCACTGGCTACATATAAATCCATACTACAATCTAGAGAAATGTTGAACTGCAAAAGATAGCATCTCATATGCCTGAGTACAGTTCTAGTTAAGCTTAATATTAGAGGACTAAATCCTCTTACATACACCCAATTCGATCTCCAATGATCGACCAAATCCTCTACCTGAATGATATTACATTATTCGCACATTACATATCCATATCCCGTACCATGATGATCTACAATGAGATCTTACATCATATATATACAAACCCTCAACCATAAACAATTAGGTCAGCCACCAGATAATAAACTAATTACATAATTACAAACCATTTTGGCCTTAGACCAAACAAATAATGTCCAACACATAAGACATCCCAGAAACACATCGAGAGGTCCAATCCACATGTTACATTAAAGTCGTTCAATAGACTAGATCAACTGGGACCCAATATAGGTCCACATGTTATAGTAATGATCTCCATTCACCAAGTCTCGAACATGATCACCAACAACATCTTGAAACTCCACCAGAAGCTGCACCAACACCACTTATGTAATTCATCAAATATCTTCATCAATATCGATGAAACCCTCACCGAAACTAGAAACTAAGCTTCTAGGCAATCAAGATAGCATCCGATCACCAGACCAAAACCAACAAACCGAATATGATCATGAGTATCATGAACAAGCCAATTATATCACCAAACTATACTAGAGCCTACTAGATCATGTTGGATCCAAATCAACCAGAATCTACTCAACCTACCGGGACCAAAAGGGTGCTGGTAAAGCATCCAAATAGCTAGTGTTGGCATCAATGACAAAATATCAATGCAACACTAATCAATTCCACCAAATGACCAACAATCTCCCCCTTTGGCATTGATGGCAACACTAGATGTGAAAAACATCTAAGTACCAAGAAATGCCAAACAAGTCTCCCCAAATGGAAGACAACCAACAATCTCCCACATATAGCTTTTGAATGTCAATATCTCTCCCCCTTTGACTTTTTCTTTTTCTTCATTTATATTTTCACATCAATATCTCTCCTCCTTTGACATCAATGCCAGAGATCTGACAAAAATATCAAAGAAAAAATATAAACCATTGAATAACAAAGCTGACTACTCCCCCTGAGTAGTAGCATCCCACACCAGTGCCAGAATGAATGGTATCTCTAATAATGCATGTCAAACTAATGCCAAACTGTATCAATCAAGTCTCTACCAGAAGGGCAGAAACTCCCAATCTATCTCTCAGATACTCAAATGATTCCTTGGGCAAAGGTTTAGTGAAAATATTTGCAATATGCTCTTTAGTGTTCACATAAACCAGTCTAACTTCATTTGCTTCCACCTTTTCCTTCAAAAATTTATACTTGATAGATATGTGCTTTGTTTTAGAATTAAATATTGGATTCTTCGATATATCAATAGAAGCAGAGTTATCTCAGTGAATAACTATCGATGCATCACAATTCACCTTTATATCCTTCAACATTTGCTTCATCTATAGAACTTGTGTACAGTTAGTAGCAGCAACAACATACTCAGCTTCAACAGTAGATAAAGAAGTATATGATTGTTTCTTGTTGATCCATGAAACCAACTTCTTTCCAAGAAAGAAAACTCCATCGGAAGTACTTTTTCGGTCATCAACATCTCTAGCCCAATCAACATCTATATGTGCACATAAAGTAAAGTTATCATCCTTAGGGTACCACAAACCTTATTTTGATGTACCTTCCAAGTATCTAAATATCCTTTTCACCGCCATCTCATGATTTTCTCTAGGATCACTCTAAAATCTTGAAACAATACAAACAATATTCATAATGTTAGGCCTAGTCTGAGTCAAATAAAGTAGACCTCCAATCATAGATTTGTATCTCGTATGATTTACCGACGCAAAAATATCTTTTCTTGTCAATTTCTCACTTGTAACCATAGTAGTACTTACCAGTTTAGAATCTCCCATACAAAATTTCTTTTGTAATTCCTTAGCATATTTAGTTTGACAGATGAAAATACATTTTTCATCCTGAGTAATCTGCAAACCTAAGAAAAAATTCATCTTACCAATCATAGACATCTCAATTTCTTTCTCCATATTCTTAGAAAATTCTATGCTTAACTTATCTTCACCTCCAAAAATAATGTCATCAAAAAATACTTCAATAACCAGTGATGCTTTACAAAAAGGATTAGAAAATTTGGCTTGATGGCAACACACACAAGAAGCTAAATTTTAGTGTTAGAAACCAAAGATTATTCTAAACAGGCATATCAAAAGAGATATTGAGCATGAAATAAAAAACATACAAACATAGAATAGATAAAGTATGCTTCTCCAAATGCTAACCAAAATGCTCATAGTTGCTCCTCCCTTGTTCCTCTCCTCTCCAAGTTCCCAAATGAGTGTAGCTCTCAGTAGCTTTTGGCACTATTTTTTGGATGTCTTATGGAGATTCAAGATTGTGATATGATTGTGAAAGTATGCAAATGTGAATAAGCTAAAAATGAAACTATTATCTAATATAGTGTTAATTTTAGTCCAAAAGAGTAAATGTAAATGCTTATGCTAAATGATCTCTAAATTTAACAATAGGTTAAATGCATACAAGTTTTGAGGATTTGGATTATGAAGAAATGAGCTCTATTTATAGGTAAAATGGAGCAATGGAGGGTTGAGATTGATCAATCTCAACAAGGGTCGGGATTGAAAGGCTTAAGATCCATGTGAGGACTTTCAATCCAATCCCAGGATGACAAATGTCAACATGAGATGGGTTGAGGGGAGAGGGAAGAAGTATTAAATGCTTGACATGACATGAGGGTTAACTTGGAAGGTAGGGTTAATGTTGAGTTGAGTGAATAATTTCATTATTCAAAGAATAATGCCTTTATCCAATGGATAGAATCTTGTGCAAGAGTTAGTGAGGATAACCATGGTCAAAGAAATAAATGCTTGAAGAGACCCATGGGTTGAATGAGGGTTGAGTTAGAGGTAAAGTCTCTAACCATGCAAGCAAGTGGATTTAACCATAAATGGTTATGTAAGAGCCATTAATGGTCATGTAAGAGCCATTAGTGGTTTGGAAGACTTTAGAGGTTAGCTTGTTGAACACGTAAAGCATTAAAATGTTTTTCAAAGACTTTGAAGGCTTTGAGAATTGACTCCAAATTGCTTAGGAATGTGACAATAATTAAGCGATGGATTAGGCTAATTAGGAATTGTTAGAAAGTGGTTAGAAGAGTCTAGAAAGGGATTTAGGATTGCAAGTGGATTTGGTAGGTGAGGGAAAATATGATTTAAATTAAAATAAAATAAATTTATTTCAACTTGTGGTTACAACTTGCATTTGTAGGAGAATGCAAATGGGGGGGAGTTTAATGATTTAAATAAATATTTTATTTATTTATTTAAAAGAGGAAAGGGGATTAAATTAAATAAATAAGATTTATTCATTTAATTGATTGTGAATTTGGTTTAATGAATGAATTAAAATAAATTGAATAATTTATTTAATTAATAGGAGAACGTTTGAAGATGAATTAATTAAATGTTAATTTAATTAACTGTTGGCTAGTGAGTTTATTAATCAAATAAATAACAAATATTCATTTAATTAAAATGGACAGATTTATGTGACTACATTTGCCCCTCTTTGAGATGGTGTGAGTTATCGTGTCATTTCAAAGAAAGAAAAATAGGTGTGAAGAAACATAACCCATAAATGTTAATTTAATGGGTGGTATGTGCCCTCGAGAGATGGGCTGAAAAATTTCAAAAAATTGGGTGATCTCTCGAAAAATAACAAGAATTGGTGGGGAGGTAGAAGAGAAGATTTTAGAAATATCAGTGAAAGAATAGAAGAAATCAGAGAAATGGAAGGCACTGGAAGTTCACGGGGACCGCGGCGATGAGTGGGGTAAAATTAGGGTTAGGGTGAAGGGTATATATGGGGGTGAAGGGGTAAAAACAAGGTCATTTGCATCCATCTCCACAGTGATTCAAAGCTTTGATATTGATTTTGGTGAAAGAGCAAGCAACAATCAAGATGTCAGTACCTATAGCAGATCATTAGCTAGAGCGGGTCCGACAATTCCAGCAGCCAGATGACTACAGACCAGTGGTACACAAATTTGAATTTTTTCTTTTTGTGCATTTTTGATGTCATTTTTGAAGCGTCCAAGTTGAGTCAAGGCAATAGTGCTAAAACTGTGCTTTAGCACTGTTGTCACTTTAACTAGTGCTTTTGTGTCGATATAGTGCTATTGTGTAGTGGTTTTAGCGCTTTTGCAAGGCTTAGCACATTCTTACAGTTGTTTTAGCACGATTGCAATTTTAGCGCTATCGAGTTAGTCTTCTAGCACTATTTCTCGAAAATGGCACTTTTGTGCAGTGGTTTTAGCACTAGTGATTTTGTAGCGCTAGTGTGTAGTTGTTTTAGTGCGATTGTTAGCAGAATAGCGCTATTGTCTGAATAATAGATGCCCCAGTGTTAAGAAAAATAATCTCCTGATGTCGATGGTGGATGGATGGATAGGTTAGTTGTTTTGAACCATAGCAACCCCGTTGAGACTAGGTCATTATGATAAATGTCTATTGTAGTCTAGGTGTGCCATGATTGCTTACTTGTTGAGACCCGAAGATACTTGATCAGAGTATCTATTGATAGTCTAGGTTTACACTTAGGAAAGTTTGAAACAAAACAACTGATGATGATGCAGATGTGTGATAATGTGTAGGAGGATCTTCCCATCTTACAGATGCAGGAGAGGCATCCAGCCACACAACAATTGAGAGATCGGTTGACGGAGGCTGAGATTGATTGCATTGCAACAACAAGCTTGTATGATGTGATGTACATGCCCATGATTTAGGCAAATCATGGCCTGATGACAGCAATAGCGGAGCGGTGGCACAACGAGACTTGCACTTTCCATTTGGATATGGGGGAGATGATCGTGACACTGGAGGATGTGTGGCGGATCTTACACATCCATATCCAAGGGGATCCTGTGACATATGATCGAGCATGGGGGACAATGGCTCTGCATCGGATATTTGATGAGGATGTTTTTATTCATGATGGCTCTATAGCATGGGAGGAGATAGCTGCATTATATGAGCCACTACCACCTTTATTATTAGGGATTGTTGGGGGCTTGCTATGCCCAGATCGACAATCACATGAATTGGCCGTGGGTTGGGGCTAGGTTATAGATAAAATGATGACTGAGGGGACCCTCTTTGCATGGAGACCTACGTTATGTCACACTTATATCAGGAGCTGCATGAGGTGGTGTACCGATAGATGAGTTCTCTAGGAGTTGGGATCACTCTACTGCATATATGGGCATGGGAGCACCTACCCATGACATGACCTGTTAGTCTAAGATTTAGGGTAGTGGATCATCCCTATGTGTATATGTACAGAGGTATGATGAATCAGCCTCACCTAGAGAAGTTAGAGTGGTGGAAACAAGCATTAGATGATCTAAATATAGTGATATGGAGGCCCTATTTTGAGTATGAGCCCTTGGATGATGATGCAAAGGCCTTTCCATATGTATTTATAACATGGTACTTAATTGGTAGGATATCCTACAATATGGAGAGACAGGTACCTGGTAGAGTGATGAGGCAGTTTGGTCAGAGGCAGGGATTACCAAGTGGATCAAGGGAGTATGCATGGGCGATACGGGAGAGATTCCAGTGGGGGCCAGTGTTACCATATGATCAGGCCTTAGCAGAGTTTTGGAATTTACAGGTGAGACCATGGCATATGAGGTCAGGGATTGTAGATGAAGGGGTGACAGATGAGTATACATAGTACATTACTGCACATCCTATTCCATGCATATTGGATTCGGTAGAGATGATTCCATCTTTTGAGGATAATAGGAGAAAAAGACGGAGGAGGAGAGGAGGGTGAGGACTTGTAGTAGGGGGACGAGGTAGGGGAGGTGATGGAGGAGGAGGTGGGGATGGTGGATTTGGAGGTGGTTGTGGGTTTGGAGGTGGAGGTGGATGCCAGTACCCTCATTGCAGGAAAGTTGAAAAATAGCTCCCCTGGTTTTTGTTTGGTGTTGCACAGATCCGCCATAGTGACATCGCGCTCTATGTTATGTGAATAATGTGCAATGAATTTTTGGACCAGTTCTTTGAATGTCCTAATGCTGCCTGTTAGTCAGGAAAACCATTGCATGGTTTTCCCTCTCAAACTCTGAGGAAATAGATGCATTAGATATGTGTCTTCATATGCCACTTCTAGGAAAGCGAAGTGAAATTCCCTACCATGATCTTGAGGGTCTCCATTTCCCTGATACTTTTCAAACTTAGGTATTTCAAACCCTCATGGAAAAGGTGGCATATGTAGATTCCTATCGAAGGGATAGGGTCAAATATCATTAAGTGAAAACTGGATAGTTTTCACACCACTATGAATTTGTTGGGCTAGATTCTCAACTTATTGCCTCAACATGTCAATGTCATTAGGAGGAAGAGGAGGTGGGGATGTCCTTGATGAAGGTCATATTTGAAGTTATCTCGACCTCTTCCACCCTCATTACGAATTTGGTGTTCTGATGCTTGCTGTAATTGTGCAGTATCAAAATTAGAGGGTAGTTTGGCTCCCTCTTGGGCAACTCTTAAAAAGTGAGCATCAACATTGTTCCTGAGGATTTCATCGAAAAGTCGATTGAAGAGGGGGCTGTGTTGTTCCCTTTCTATTACTTCGGTATTGGGAGTCCTAGGATTTTCATCATTTGTGTTTCCTCCAAGGGCTTCTTGGAATTCATTGATATTTTCCTCCTTTTCCTCTTCGATTTCTTGGTGTCTAGTCCTTGATCTGGTTTGAGCCATTTTGTTTGAAAGTTGTTGTTGAAGTTTGATGAAAATGATTATGAGTTGATGATGGAATGAGAGATAAATGTTTGGTGAAGTGTTTTAGCATATGGATCTCTAGCACTTAAAGGTTTGATGTTACCAAATTCCTATGAATTGCTTGTTGTGTGTGTTGAAAATGTTTGATATGATAAGGTATAGAGAGGTTTGAGTTGTTTGACAGACCAAGCTATCTAGTAATGAGAGGATGCACTCATAAACTAGTTTTAACTTGTGTAGAAATGCCTCTTAGGATGAGTTTATCCTAGATGTAGAGACACTCTAAAAAGTGATGTGTTGTTTTGATTCAAGCAATTACTAAAAAGAACTTAGGACAAGCCTCTTTATGCTTCAAGAGTTTGAAATGGATTGATGATGTATGAATGTGAGAATGGATGGAATGTTTAAACTTCAATAAAAACTCTATGTTACAAATGGGACAAATTATTCCTCTTCTCTTTCGGGGGTTGGTGGTTCTTCCCGAGCTATGTTATATGTGATGCAAATGTCTGGAAAGAATTCAGGGTTGATTTTGCCTCCCTTGTTTATATGATAACTCAAAGCTCTATATTGAGTAAAAGCTCTGCGGCTCAAAGAATCTTGATCAAACTCATTGGATTTTCCTTGAAGATATAGACACATGTGATGTAAGAAGGCTCTATGTGAGACAAAGATTTGTCTATTGAGATAGAAAAATTTCAATCTTTTGATGAAGCCTTTGAGCTCAATGGTCTTTTCTTCAAATTGATATGTTGATGAAGATTCTTCTTTCTCAAAATGTGAAGGATGGTCATATAGTTTGATACTTTGTTTTTGCACTTTGTTTTGATTTTTGCCAAATGTTGGTGTTGAAAATTTTGTGCTGGATGAATACTTGTTTTTGAATTGGTTTTTGATTTTCTTTGACAAGAAAATAGAGCAAGCACACAGACACAATAATGTTGCCTCAAAAGGCACAAGTAGGTGTGGGTCTAAATCAACCCAATATTTGAACTCTATGACCCTTTTTCCAAATGTTTTTGTGTATGTTTTTCCAAAAGCATGAAGTCGGCTCAATTTATCACTGGTCTGACACAAAACAAAGACACTTCAAACACATTTTATCCCTAAGGTCAAATGGCCAGTTGCGATAATTTCATCCCACATCTTGATATTTCTTCAACTTTGGTACTACATACCTTATGAATCCTATTGTAGCAGGTAAGGATGTGATATACTAAGTCTTGCACGAACATAACAAATAGATGATCCCTATGATGGGGGAGTCACCACTTTTATCAAGCTACAAGTAGTCTTTCAAAAAATTATGTTTCTACTCAAGGAAATGTGTATGGTGAGTATCTTGGGAGCAAAACCATCTATGCTCTTGCATTGAATTTATCACAAATATTCTCAATCAATAGAACGGGTGGGTTTCTACATAAAAAGGTGTCTAGTAATTTTTGATGTTTTTGGACATAAGTTCATTCTGCAGTGACTCACTTAAGAGCCTTATAACTTGTGGTGGGGCCCATATGTCCTTTCAGCAATTTACACTATAGGAACAACTATACCCAAGGCTACATCTTTCTCTCACACCTAATTTCTATAGCAACTCGAAGGATTTACCGTGTGAGGTTGTTCCCAAGAGTGATGTGTATCTTGGTAGGCCTCTCTTTAAAAGATAAAATTTTGAGTGTTACTAACACTTTTCTCTTGCACCTAGGACCACGAAAGCCAAGGGAGAGGATAGTGTGTGTTAGAAGTAGGACCACTCGACAAACTTTACACAAGCGTGCCAATCACCAAAAATACTTGTTCTTTTTAACTGATTTTCATTGCAATGTGATCTAACTATTTGGAGATGTTGCTCCAACAATCATGGTGTTCTTTTTAACTTCAAAGACAAAATGTTTTATAAATTAGGAATTTGAAATCCTGGTCAACTGAATTAAGAGAACGTTTTGCTTGAAGTAAATCGATTTGAGAACAACTTTGACAAATTGGGGATTCTTTTTAACTTGCACAAAATGAATTGTTGATTGTGAGTTTTAGTTTGATGCAAGAAATAAAATTTGCCTTGTTGATTTTAAGCACCAAAATAATTTGTTCCTAACTTTGCAAAAAAGAATCTTGTGTGTTTGTTTTTGTGATTCTTTTCAACTTTGAACAAGTGTGATTCTTTTTTAGAGCTCCAAATGAAAGATGTGGTTCTTTTTAAAACTCCAAATGAAAGTGTAGTTGATTTTAACCCAAAAGGAAAATAAATTTATTTTATCCCAACTTGAAAGAACAAAGTTAGTAATATGAACAAATTTATTTCCTAAGCTAAAATTGCTAAAAATCCTATTGTAGGGGTTAGTCAAAACCTGCACAAAAGATAATTAATTAGAAAAATCCGCATGTTTTGGTGGGATTCTACAAGCCTAAAATTTTGGTTTTTTGGTTACAATGAATTTTCTTACAATTCTCTGTTACAATAGCGCTACTCTATGTGAAAACATAAGCGCTATTTAACACAAAAATGCAACAATATAGACAATAGCACTAAAAGAAAAGCGAGTGTGCTGAATAAAGAAACAATAGCACTAAAAGAACGGTTGTCAAACAAAGTTAACTCTGTCAAATAGCAAGTCAAAAGCACTAATACTACAACGATAGCGCTATTTTAGGGTCAATAGCGCTACAAGATGGACAATAGTGCCAGTTTGGGGACAATAGCGCTATTAGTGGGGACAATAGCACTAAAGTATCAATTTGCAAAGGCACTAAAGCGAGAACAAAAGTGCAAGAGTGCAACCTATGTGTCAATTAAAACATTCAAAAAGTTAAGTTTTAAAAATGGTTGCTCTTGGATTCACATCGAGTTCACCAAATGATGCTCTGCAAAAAGCATACAAACATAGAATAGATAAACTATGCTCCTCCAAATGCTAACCAGAATGCTCATAGTTGCTCCTCCCTTGTTCCTCTCATCTTCAAGTTCCCAAATGAGTGTAGCTCTCAGTAGCTTTTGGCACTATTTTTTGGATGTCTTATGGAGATTCAAGATTGTGAAAGTATGCAAATGTGAATAAGCTAAAAATGAAACTATTATCTAATCTAGTGTTAATTTTAGTCCAAAAGAGTAAATGTAAATCTTATGCTGAATGTTCTCTAAATTTCACTTTAGGTTAAATGCATACAAGTTTTTAGGATCTAGATTATGAAGAAATGAGCTCTATTTATACATAAAATTGAGCAATGGAGGGTTGAGATTGAGCAATCTCAACAAGGGTCAAGATTGAAAGGCTTAAGATCCATGTGAGGATTTTCAATCCAATCCCAGAATGACAAATGTCAACATGAGATGGGTTGAGGGGAGAGGGAAGAAGCATTAAATGCTTGACATGACTTAAGGGTTAACTTGGGAGGTAAGGTTAATGTTGAGTTGAGTGAATAAATTCATTATTCAAAGAATAATGCTTTTATCCAATGGATAAAATCTTGTGAAAGAGTTAGTGAGGATAACCATGGTCAAAGCAATAAATGCTTGAAGAGACCCATGGGTTGAATGAGGGTTGAGTTAGAGGTAAAGTCTCTAACCATAGAAGCAAGTGGATTTAACCATAAATGGTTATGTAAGAGCCATTAATGGTCATGTAAGAGCCATTAGTGGTTTGGAAGACTTTAGAGGTTAGCTTGTTGAAAACATAAAACATTAAATGATTTTCAAAGACTTTGAAGGCTTTGAGAAGTGACTCCAAGTTTCTTAGGAATGTGACAATAATTAGGGGATGGACTAGGCTAATTAGGAATGGTTAGAAAGTGGTTAGAAGAGTCTAGAAGGGGATTTAGGATTGCAAGTGGATTTGGTGGGTGAGGAAAAATAGGATTTAAATTAAAATAAAATTAATTTATTTCAACTTGTGGTTGCAACTTGCATTTGTAGGAGAATGCAAATGGGGGGGAGTTTAATGATTTAAATAAATGTTTTATTTATTTATTTAAAAGAGGAAAGGGGATTAAATTAAATAAATAGGATTTATTCATTTAATTGATTGTGAATTTGGTTTAATGAATGAATTAAAATAAATTGAATAATTTATTTAATTAATAGGAGAATGTTTGAAGATGAATTAATTAAATGTTAATTTAATTAACTATTGGCTAGTGAGTTTATTAATCAAATAAATAACAAATATTCATTTAATTGAAATCGACAGATTTATGTGACTACAATTAGTATATCATCATCAACCATCTCATAATATAAATTGTTGTCAGCACCGCCCTTAGTAAAACCAAGCTTCAAAAGATATTTATCCAACCTTGCATATCAAGCTCTAGGTGCTTGTTTTAACCCATATAAAGCTTTCCTTAACCTACAAACCATATTTATATCATTTGATAGTGAAAAACCATCAAGTTGCTCAATATAAACTTCCTCATCAAAATCCCCATTCAAAAATGCACATTTAACATCCATCTGATAAACCTTGTAGTTTTAATAAGTAGCGCAGGCAAGAAATAATCTTACAGCTTCAATCCTAGCTACAGGTACAAAAGTCTCTCCATAATCAATTCCTTCCTTCTAAGAACATCCTTTACAAACCAATATAGCCTTATTCCTTATAACTTGACCATCCTCATTCAATTTATTCCTAAAAACCCATTTAGTTCCAATAACATATTTATTTTTAGGTCAGGGAACCAAGGTCCATGTGTTATTTTTCTCAATCTGATCTAATTCTTCTTCCATAGCTTTCAACCAATATTAATCTTTACATGCCTCAATTATTGATACCGTTTCAACTTGTGAAATTAAACATACCTCATTAGTTGCCAGTCTTCTTCTTGTTATCACTCCATTGCTCTTATCCCCAATGATCTGATCTTCTGAATGATTCAATCTCACATACCTAGGAGTCTTTTGACTTTCTGTTCCTCTTCCCTATTCTTCAGTTACTGTAGAATTCTCTGATACCGTCGGAGTAACTGGTTCAATACTTTGTTTTGATAAAGGTGCTACCGGTTCAGATATAATCATTTCCACTAGTGGTTCCTTCTCATAAACTCTGATTTGACTTATGTTCAACGCATCTACTTTGACATTAGCACTCTCCACAATTCTCTGCAATCTCTTGTTATAACATCTATATGCTTTTCTTTCATTAGAATAACCAAGAAATATGCCTTCATCACATCTAGGATCAAATTTCCCAATGATATCATCTCTCCTGATATAACATTTACTACCAAAAATTCTGAAATAGTTAACTGTAGGTGTATTGCCAAACCATAATTCATAAGGTGTCTTATCGGTTTCTCTTTTGATATGTACTCTATTGAATGTATAAACTGTTGTACTCACTGCTTCTCTCCAGTAGATATGAGGTAAACTAGCTTCCATCATCATTGTTCTAGCAGCATCCAAGATATTTTTATTCTTCCTTTCCACAACTCCATTATGTTGAGGTGTCCGGGGAGCATAAAATTATCTTCTTATACCATGCTTCTCACAACAGTTATTAAACTCACCAGTTGTGAATTCTCCTCCATGATCTGACCTCAAACATTTAATCTTCAATCCTATCTCAATTTCCACTTTAGCCATAAAGATTTTAAACTTTTCAAATTCTTCAGATTTCTCTTTTAAAAAAGTAACCCACATCATTCTATAATAATCATCAATGATTAGCATGAAATATCTATCACCTTGAAAACGTTTAACTTTAGCAGGGCCACACAAATCAGTATGAATAAGATCAAGAACATCATTCGATTTATCTTGTATACTCCTAAAAGAGGTTCTGACCTTTTTACCCATTTGACATTCTTTATATATTGGATTATACGGCTTCATAATCTTAGGTATATCCCTAACTACCTTAGTTAAACTGATCTTCACAATGCCATCAAAATTCACATGACACAACCTTTTATGCCATAGCCAACTCTCATCAATCTGTGTAATCAAACATGTCTTCTCACCAGAGTTCAAATGAAATATATTACCTTTTGTCTATGTACCAGTTGCAATCTCCAAACCAGATCTGTTAATGATTTTGCATTTTCCATCCTTGAACTGTAATTGAAATCCTTTATCTACCAATTGTCCTACACTCAAAATATTATGCCTTAAACCTTCAACATAATAACCATTGTTAGTATTGTTCTTACCATTTAATGATATAGCTCCTTTTCCTTTGATCATACATGCTTTGTCATCTCCAAATCTAACTAGACCACCATCAAATTATTGTAAAGATAAAACTTCCCTTTATCTCCAGTCATATGATGTAAACAACCACTGTCAATTACCCATTCATCCTTGTCTTCAATTTTAGCAACAAGTGCCTTCTCTTCAGGTACATTCTCTTCCAATGTCGGATCATCTTCTTTGATAGCTAAGAACACCCATTCCTTCCCATTGCCAGAACCACTAGCAGAATCTTTTGTCGGTTCATCATCAGAATCAGTTATGCCTTCCTCATCTGCTATGTAGCATTATTTGTCTTTGTTTTTCTTGTACTTATACTTAATCTGATGTCTAAGGTTAGACTTAAATGATCTTCTATCTCTTTCTTCAAATCTTGAATTCCTTTCAGGACATCTAGATGCAAAATGACCAATCTTATTACATGAAAAACATTTAAAAGGTGCTTTTCCTTCATACTTACTTCCTATCGGTCCTTTAGGTACTCTTCTAGAAAATAGTGGTTCAAGTTGCTCAAACTCATCATCTTATCTCTTCATATCTTCTAATTATTTTGCATATAAATCTTTCCAATCTTTCTTATCGATTGTAGATATAGATGCATGAAAAGTAGGTTCAGACTTCACAACTCCAAAAGGATAGGATGAACTTGAACTGTTAGTCGCCATAGGATCTTCCTCAAGTGGTTAAGATTTGTACAGAGAGGACCAAAGCTCTGATACCAATTGTTAGATAGTTCAAATAACTGTAAGACAACTGTGATGAGGGGGGGTGAATCAGTTGTCATAGATTGTCAGAACCATTAGTACTTTAAACTTTAATACTGGAGCTCAAAACATTAATACCAGAATAGTAGTTAAACCGATTAAGCATAAATAATAATCATAGAATAAATACCATCCACATGACACCAAGATTTATGTAATGCCTCGCCAGGAACCCTAAAGGAAAACAACTCAACTAGGAAACTAAAGGGAAATAAATTTTTTTAAAGATTAAGTCCATTAATTATAACAATAGCACGTTTAATAACACAACGAAAGTCTAACACATGATTTCCTAAGGGTTACCAACGAAGATTAATTCATAGATTATATTAACACCATGATTAATCCAATTGTCCATTTAATTAAGTAAATTAAATGCTTATGATTAAAACTACACATACATCTAAATTCCATAATGAAAGAATCAAAGTATTCCAATGCAT
Organism: Cryptomeria japonica; assembly: GCF_030272615.1. Taxonomy (NCBI): domain Eukaryota; kingdom Viridiplantae; phylum Streptophyta; class Pinopsida; order Cupressales; family Cupressaceae; genus Cryptomeria; species Cryptomeria japonica. Next base: position 230,043,119 of record NC_081414.1, on the reverse strand, counting down.
TCAATTTTCCATAAATCATTTATACATAAGATCAAGCAACTGAATTAACATACATTCCATTGGCATAATATTATAATATCCATAAATACATGGCTTCCAATAATACCACAGATTACAAAGTTACAATATCAAGTTTACATAAAAGTCTGATACAACAACCACAAGGTCTCAACTGAGCAATGATCACGGACAAGAGATGGAACATGACCCACGAACCAAGAAACACTAGCGAAGACTTTCCTCGCCTGAAGATACAATCCAGAACATCCGATGGGAAGTGGCACTACCACCCGACCATGTGATTTTGAATGGAACCACCCCACCATGCTAGGAGATAGTAGAAAACCCTCAAGCAAGAAAAATAAGACAAGTACAAAAGAACTACATGACTCCGCAAACATCCATGTGACTCAACTCACAAACACTAGTGACTCTAAGGAGAGAGTGTCATCGCATAGCTTAAGATGGATACCATGGTATAGCCTCCATAGGTCCCGGCTCACTGTCCTGGTAACCTCTCCCGAACCTTCGGTTCCAACTAAGTCTCATGCGGACCCTACCAATCCTTTCATGAAGACAAGGTGGTAAGTTTTCCATTCTAGGCCTTCTTGCAACATTATGAGCCATGTAATAGCACTCACCTATGCATGAGGTACGTTATCTTAATTAATATTTATTCTACCCACCCCCTAATCAATTATTAGGCTATCACTTTTTAACTGACTTTCAACGGGTTATCCTGCCATCCACTTTGGGCGCGGCCCCCGCTCAAAAGCCACTCTCTCTCATAAGACACTAACAGGAAAGGTCTCTCTCTACAAGAACTCTATGGCAAAACTGACAGCCATTTCTAGTTCTGACAAACCATAGGTGAAGGATACACAATCACTAACCCAAGATTAACCATTTGGAACAAAACACACAATGGCTCACATCAACAAGGTTATACAACAACAGCTACCAAGGAGACATAATAACATATGACACAATGACAACTCAACCAGAATTGCAACGAAATTAATCTTGTCTACAAATACCATTTACACAAGACCCTAATACAGACAATCTTTTCTTAAAACAACCAAAAGCATAAATAACTTGCAATTAAAGATTTTCCAAAAAATAAGAAAATACAACTATATTAACACAAGGAAACCAATGTTGTCATTTGTCCAATAATTTTTTTTTTATATTGCATATAAGGAAAGAAGAATATTACAAAAACATTTACGGTTTTTCAACCTGGGCAGCAGGTCCAACCTTCACACGTTTAACAGTTTTACCAAGAAGTATAGACAGAGATGTAAAAATTTATACATATAATATGTTGATGCTTAATTCAAAAAAGGAGCCACTATACAGAGCATCTGTCCATGTAGTATGTCAGTTATCCTTGAAGAATTTTCTCCTGCGAAGCATCCATCCATGTGGTCCAACCCCTGGGGCCCTCCATCCACACGACTTGTTTTCTGTCAAGGAGTTCTGTGAGCATCTGAATCTGATCTTGGATAGGGTCTCGTTCTCTGACCAGCTCTTCTCATAGGGTCTCTAGAGAAAGGTCCACCTCTTTCTTTCCTTTGAGTGTCCTCTTCCATTTATATCCGTTCTCCAGCTCGTGAAGGAACATCCTTGAATTTCCATCCTTTATGAATCTGAAGAACTTGTTCTTTTCTACATTCATCGTTACAGATACCTACAAGAGAATTCGATGAAGGGTGAGTCCACGAAAAGACTCAGTAAGGGCCCTACTTGATACCTGAAATTTATCTTCATTTCTTAATTTCCAAATGTGCCATAAAATCTCAGAAGTAAGAACATACCATAAAAGGCCAGTGTCCTTTTTTTAGATCTTTAATATATCCAATTATAACATCAAGAACGGTAAATTGAACAGGAAATTGAATACTAAATAATAACCAGATTTCTTTAGCTATGCTACAATAAAAAAAAAATGTTTAACTGAATCAGGAACCCTGCAAATATTACAAATATCACTACTATTATGATCTTTTCTGATTGGTAACCTGTTTAAAATCAACAACCATTTAAAACATTTCTCTTTAGGAGCAACAAGGCTACTCCAAAGCCTATTGAACACTTTCTGCCATTGTTTAATTGAAAAATCTACAAACCATAGCTTGTTAGCATGGGAAATTATTGCTTCATCATAAGTTAAGGTCTTATAAATAACACTAGTTTTAACATTAAGAACTGAGATGGCATTATTCCATAGAAGGTCCTTGCAAAATTATATATCATTATTGCATTTCTTGGGCAAGAGCTTTTCACAGGCTTTCTATAACATACTATATGTGTGTTTATGTGAACTCAGAAGGTTAAATTTAGCTCTAAGGGTAACCCCAGTCCAGTAACCTATCATCCTTAATAATATCTTTAAAGCAACAAATGCCTTTTGCCGCCCATGCTTTAGGAGAGCACCCCTGAGTAAGGGCCAAGGGTTTGGATGAGTGCAAGAGGTTCCACCAAATGGATCTAGTCCCATGGGTAAACTCATTGTTGTTGACTCTAAAATTGTTGATGAAGGGCTTAACACTACTCCAGGTCATCCAGATAGATTTGAAGACATTGGACCGTTGTACTGATACCTCGAAGTCTCCAACCACAAGGTCACAGAAAAGGAGGGATTTCCAAGTTTTGGCCTTCTTTGGTATGGCCTTCAATAAATTATTCCTTACCAGCACTTTCCACGGTTCATTCCCATCAAGAGCCTAGAAGATCCACTTTGTTGCAAGAGCAATCCCTTGGATTCTCAAATCCTTAAGTCCTAGCCCTCCTAGGCTCTTGTCCTTATGGCACCATTCCCATTTAACAAAATGGATCTTCTTTTTACCTTTTCCATCAGACCACAGGAAATTCCTGATGGTTTTTTTGTATTTCTAGGATCTGGTAATTAGAGAACATCCATATTGATGAATAATAAATGTTGTAAGAAAATAGAACTTTTTGGCAAACCTGCATTCTCCCGGCAAGCGAAATATATCTATTATCCCATCTATTAAGTTTTTTTTCTATTTTGGTTTTAATCCATTGCCACATTTCTTTGAGGGATGGAGATATTGCAAATGGAATTCCTAGGTACCTGACTATCTTTTTAGGTCCTCCCCATTGAATCTCAAACTGCTGCAACCAATCCGGAGGCTGTTCCTCCCATCCAAGCATGGTAGATTTTCTTTGTGAAACTTTAGCTCCTGAAATTTCCCCTAGAAATTTGATTTTACCTTCTAGGGCTTCCAAGTTATGTTTGTTGATATCTAAAAAGAGTGTTGTGTCATCAGCAAATTGTGCATTGATCAATTCTTCCCCAATTGGAAGTAGGATTCCCTGAACTTTAGGAGAGATAGTAGAGTCTCTAAGAATGTAGAATAGGGCATCCACTGCAATAACGAAGAGAGCAGGGGCTAAGGGGAAACCTTGTCTAATGGACTTGCCTAGAGAAATGTTTTGAGTTAGGGATCCGTTAACTTCAACCTGAGTTGAAGCATCTTTGAGCAAAACCATAATCCATTTACAGAATTCTACTGGAAAACCAAAAGCTTCTAACATAGTTAGAATAAAGCCCCATTCTACCCTGTTGTAAGCTTTTTCAAAATCTAGGAGAAACATGGCTGCATTTTGTCCCGAAGTCCTCACCCATTCCATGGCCTCTCAATTGGTAATTAAATTTTCCAATATATATCTTCCTTTGATAAAACCTATTTGAGTGGAACAAATAAATTTAGGGAGAATGTTTTCCAATCTGATCGCTAGAGTTTTGGCCACGATTTTGTAGGAAATGTTAAGGAGTGTTATCGGCCTCCAATTTTTGATAAGGGACTTGTCCCCATCCTTAGGAAGTAGTTTGATAATCCCACTGTTAATTCATTCTTCTAGAGAGCCAGTGCTAAAGGCCTCAGTGTAAAGCTCATGTAGGTCATGAATCACCCAATCCTCATTGTCTTTATAGAATTCTATCGTCAACCCATCCGGGCCTGGAGATTTGTCATTATTCAGGTTCTTAATGGCATTTTTTACTTCTTGTGGAGTGATAGGCCCTTTTAATGCCTGAGCATCTACTTCTGAGATTTTAGGAGGAATAATCCTTCTGCACTTTTCTCTTGCTTCCCAGGAATTAGCAGAATCGTTGGATGAGAAAAGACCTTTATAGAATTGGAAGAATGCCTCCTTGATATCTTCCAAATCCTTAACTTCTCTGTTTTCTACCCAAATCCTTCCAATTTGTTCTCTACACTACTTTTGTTTTAGCATATTAAAGAAAAAATTGGATCCTTTGTCCCCAAATTGCATCCAATGTGCCTGAGCCCTGATTATGGCCCCTCTAGTCTTAGTTTGCTGATGTTTTATGAGTCTATCTCTGGCCAAGGGTACCTCATGGGTAAGTTCAATAATGCTTGGGTTGTCTTGAATCTTAACTTCACATAGGTGGAAGTTTTTAGCTAGATTTTTCTCTTTCCATATAAAATCCCTTGCTTTCTTTTGCCCTATGGTTTGAAGCAGCACTTGCCAGCTATCCACATTTTGGTTCCATCTTTCCACACAAGATTTCAACAACCTATTCCTTATGTTAAACATCCTGACAATCTTAACTGCACTCAACACATCTGCATCTAAGAGAAGGATGGAATTCAAAAAGAACTTATCCTTTGGAGTTTCTTGGCTCTCAGGGTAGTCCCTGAGTCTAACCTGACAGATGATAGGATGATGATCTGAAAGAGTGGTGCAAAGAACTGATACAGGACTGCCATTATTGCCTAGGTCAAAGGAGAAATGGTCTTTATTAGCATAGAACCTATCAAGCCTACAAAAGATCCTGTGTTTCCCACTCCGGAAGTTGCACCATGTATACCAAATTTCAGAGTTATCTCTCTTTTTGTAGAACAGAGGGTCAAACAGTTTTTTCCGGTTTTTCATTCTTTCCTAGTGAATTTTCTCCATCCCTTTCCATTCCAAAGGCTTACCTACATACTTGTCTTCCCGAGTTTCAACCATATTAAAATCACCTCCTACCAACCAAGGGATATTTGGCAATGTGGCTATCCAATCCCATAATGCAGTTTTATCCCTGTAATCATTGGGGGCATAAATGGAACAAATTCCAAATCTGAATCCATTATTGTCTAGAGACACCCAGACCACTCTGTTACATGGTGAGCATCCTTGGCTTACTATGCTCTCCTTCCATCTGGAGTTGATAAGAATGCCAACACCTCCTCTACCTCTATCATGATTTGAGGAGATCTTGATAGAGTCTTTCCATATAAAATCTAGGTTGACATCCAGGGTAAATTTTACAGCCTTGAGTTCTTGTAGCATAATGAAGTCTACATTCTTATGCTGATTGACAAACCTTTTGACCAATTATTTCCTATCTGGAGATTCCAGACCCCTAATGTTCCAAGAGATGCACTTCATCTAGGATCAGAGTATTGATTTATTCTTTGGATGCTTTAAACTTGTTAAAGCATCTCAGGAGGTCTTTCTTCTCCTCATTAATCCTTCTGTTAATGGAGCCCCTAATTTTGGATCCCAGAGGCCTGTCCATTCTTCTCCTAGGGATATCCTCAGAATTTTCATTATCTGTAGTCCACTCTCCATCATCTCCTAGACACTCTTCTCCCTGGTCTACCTCAACTACTTCAAACTCCTTCCTAATGATCCCCTGACTGGGGGTCTCCAGGGTCTCAGCACAAGACTCCAAAACCTTCAAACTATCTGGGAGGTCTAGAGTAGCAAAATCACTAGATATTGGATAAGTACCATCAGCCTTAGGGTTAGCAACAGTGACCTCGATCACACGGGACTCTTCAAGCTCTACAAACTTCTTGGGGGGAATGACAGAGATCGAATCAGGAATGGGGTCAGATTGAGAGGGGAGCTCAACCTCGGTGGTGAACGGAGGATTCTTTGATGGAATCTCCTCGAATGAGACATCCATGTTTGCCGAACTTCTGTGAGAAGTTAAATTCATCAACCCGATCTAGCCCCCTCCCAAACTCAACTCATTACTCACACCGACTCTATCCTTAGGGTTATGAACACCAGGGTTATCACCACTAGAGGTTAGGCTAGAGAATTTCATTTCCGAGGGGATCTCAAGACCATCATCTTCCATAGGAGATGTTAAGTTTTTGTCCAGATTAGTCTTATTAGTTAACTCACTAGGACCATTTGCCCTAATTTTTTCCAATGCTAATTGTTGTGCATTTTTTCTCCTTCTTTTCTTAGGGTTTTTCCCTACAATCTGAAATTCCTCCTGCGGATTTGAGATTGTAGAATGGGGGGTGAGGGGAACACCAGAGCTACCAGAATTGAACACGTTTCCATCTTCCAGGGGTTTAGAATTTTCCCCTTTTAACAGGTTATTGATTTTTTTACTAATACCTTTGAGCTTATCCATATTCGGGATCATTTCATTAACGGGTGACGAGTTGTCGGATTGATTGTGAGGTCTATCCAAGCCCTTAGTTTTATTAATAATCGGGCAATTCCTGTGGATATGCCCTTCTTTCCTGCATAAAAAGCACACATTCACCCCACCAAGGATTTCAATAGGGCAAACCATGACTTCTTTTTCAAGATTAATATTAACTATTTTGGGGAAATCACACCCAGGGTTAAGTGATATCAAAACCCTAGCATCTAAATGAGGAATAAGTGAGGATGAGTTATCAACCTGAATAGCTTTGCCTATCGGTTCCAGTATTTGGGGTATGAATTTCCATAAAAGCGGAGGCACCTCTCGGATTAGAACCCATCTAGGGCACGAGAGTGCAATAATTTCTTCATTAACCGCTTCCGGTGTCCATTCTAGGGCACGAAATGTGCATTTTCCAACATACCAGTGTTGTTTATTAAGCACTTCTTTTTGCATTTTATAATCTTTAAAAAAAATAACAAACAATCCTTTTTGAATGAGTCTATAGAATGATACCAAATAACCTAATTTAGTATTCCAAACATTCCTAATCCAATCATCAATGAATTTACGAGTAGGGCATTTATCCAAATCCATAGTAGCAAAGAAAATTGCAGTATCTCTAAGTCTATCCTTTTCCATATTAATTTCTTTACACATTAATTCATTAGGAGAGATGGAGATAGATTCCCGAGCCGAGTGAGGGTCCTGACCTTCTCCACAGGGGCTACCATTAGAGTTTGAGATAAACCTCTTGCCTTCACTGACAGAGGGAGAAGATGAAGTAACCGCATCCTTGAATGACTTAGGTTTAAATGGGGCATTGTTGCTAAGTTTTGCAGTGCCTCCGGAGGAGTTCTCCATTAACTAGCATTAATCGTCCACACAAGGGAAGGCAGAGAGAAGCGACGGTGAGGAGGAGGCCCTGCACACAAGACAATTAATGATCTTACCTACTTGGGAGGTCCGCGTACAGCCCCACGTCAGTGCCTACGGCTCTGCATCCGAGGTCCAAACCCTAGATCGAGATAGAGTTGTAGAGCAAAAATGAATCTCTTGGTTTCTCCACCTTCTCTTAAATAAAATCACATAAAAATTAACCCCCTAATTATATGTTCATGATTAATTTACAAATAAACCCAATTAGATTATATCAATAATCTAAATTAAATTCCAAATTCCAAATTATATATATATATATATATATATATATATATATATATATATATATATATATATATATAATGTAATTACATAAATATATATGTTCTACGAATATAATATTATATAATTATATCACATTAAAATATATAATAAAAAGAAGATTTAATTTTGAAATATCTTTCATTTCCAAAATAACATAATTAAAACCACAAAAAATACTATATATATAATTATATATTATTATTTTTATTTTAATTTTAATTTTTTTTTTTTTTTTTTTAAAAATTTTAAAAATTTTTTTTTTATATATATTTTTTAAATTTTAACACACAATAACCTAAAAACCAGTAAATTCTATTTTCAACCAAAATTTATTTCCAATCAAATTTATTAAAAGGGAAATTAATTAATATACAATTTCTCAAAAATAATATAATAAAATAATTTCCCTTAACTTTTAGTAACACAATAAATTTAATTAATGATTAAATTTATTTCTAAAATAACTAAATAATTCCATAGAGATACACAAATATTAAAAAAAACTGCCATAACCAAGTATCAAAACAAAAATCAAACAAGAGGGAATGATTTCTCTGGTAAATCTCATTCCTCCCAAATCTCGCAATTTCCATGCACAATAAAAATCTTGGCAAAATTGTCATTATAACTTTTCTCAATTTTCTCAAAATTAAATCTACAAACACCTAGGAAATAACTTCTTTCCATAAACTAGAAATTTCAAAATTAAATCTACAAACACCTAGGAAATAACTTCTTTCCATAAACTAGAAATTAACTTCAGGAATGGACTTTAGCCAGGAACAAGAATAAATCAGATAGGATTTTTAGATTTGACAAACATCTTAACACACACATCATTCAAAAGATAGAAGAAACATAAATATTTTCTTTAAAACAAAAAATCAAAAGAAGCCACCCAACCTGGTATAGCTTTCCTAGAAGAAATTTGTAGAAGAGAACCAATCCTTCAACAAACTTCCAAATAATTTTCTTCACCTAAATCCCTGACCTGTTTTTTGTGTATCCCTAAAATACAGACCTATTCCCCTTTTTAAACTAAAATTCTAGGTTGAATATCTTTTTCTCCAAAAACCTAAATTTAGTAATAAAAGCAATTTTATTTTATTTTCTAATTTTCTAACAAAGGGATAAGTTAACATGCAATAATTAAAAATCATTATTCTTTCTTTTCTTTTCTCATGCAAATTAATTTTCTAAATAAAGAAATTAAAGCAATACTTTAATTCTAACTAATTCTTTTATTCATTTATTTATTTATTCTTTTATTTATTTAAAATTCTAGGAAACAATAAATGAAATTAATCTAATTTATTTTTCACTAAAATTTAAATAAAATATATTTCTAATATCATGCAGCTTGCAACTTAATTTAATAACTTCTTTTAATTAATTAAATTTATAATCTCAATGCATACATAATTCAACTATGAGATAACTCCATAAACTTAATTAATTAATTAAATCCACTAAAACACACAAACTGAACAAACCTCAAGCAAATACTCATAAAAAGATCAAACAATAAAATACGAAGGCCGAACAAATTGATAGGACGACCAACTGACGACACTCACAAGATTGTAACTAAGTAAAATAGGGTCAACTACTACCTTCTCCACTTCCAATGGAAAATATAAGGCACACTTAAACCTATGAAGCCAGGTGGAGACAATACCCCGTACCTACCCGGTACTTGTACCTGCAATATCTTGCATCACTGAACCACCCATGCATATATACAATATAGAAAACACGACATACACACCGATGAAGGAGAATCACGATGTCCCCTATCTCACTGAAATGAGTGAAGGAAAATCGTCCCCTTGCATCCAGTACACTCGCAGACACACAACATATAATTACACATTGCATAGATAAAGTAAAGTGTCAGTACATAGCAATAATCTATAAAATACCATAATTCACAAGTATTGAAATACTGCAAATAAATTATGCATCTCATATCTAGATAAAGCATGAAATAATGTCATATAAGTCTAATTAACACATCATGGTAATGTATCCACTGAAAGTAAACAATAATAAAATATGAGTCTAATAAGTTCAAACGAGGAAGGGTACTACAATTTATATGTGGAAAACTCAGTAAAGGGAAAAACCACGGTGGGAAGCCTACCCACAGTCAGATAATACTTATGCGGTAAGTATGTGAATTACAATTCAGGGGCCTGCACTTGCAGGAAGGCCAACAACCTAGAGCACATTGCTCATCACAAAAGGAGCCTCACTGACTACTTTTAAATCCAAACTACAATCTAGAGAAGTGTTGAACTGCTAAGGTAGCATCTTCTATGCCTGAATACAGTTTCAGTTTAAGCTCTGTCTATTCTGGTTTGAAACCCTAAAACCTTTACCAGAATAACCCTTATATAAATATCCTCACATACATAATCTCTCTGATGTATTTCGCATTGTATCACATTCACATATCCATAATCTTTTATTTCATGTCCATATCAAAATGATCTAATCCAACTGACCTATATACCCTATACAACTTATCATGCCTTATGTCAACTTACAAAGATATATACAATATCAAATTACATGTTGGCTAGATAACATAAATACATAAATACTAAGAACAATTGCCGATGCCGGATCCAAGAGATGTCAACCTCCAATACCGATAACCATATTCTAAACCATGTTGGCTTGCATTGTCGGTAACCAAAGAAATCCTTTTGTCCTATCGGTGCCGGTGCTCGTGTAGTGTCTGTGAAGTGCCTGTTGGTACACAGCTGAACCAAAACATGAAGCCGGAATAAGATACCATGTTGCCATAAATGACAACATAGTGAAACCAACCAATTGAGTGTCAATTGCCAACAATCTTTGCAACCTCCTTCTTCATGACATGAAGAGTGTCTAACTCGGTCACCATATGGTTGATGATATTTTAGTTCATGTCTTTAAGTAGGTTACTCATCTCCATTCTTGAGACCCTTGTAACTATTTTTGAAGTAAGTGCCCTCAAATTGTGAGTCTTCTTTATTGTAGCTCTAGAGTAATTTCTGCATATCTAGCAGATATCCTTGCAAGATATTTGAGAAATACCCCCTCCTATTAAGTCTAAGGAATCAATGAAATATTCATTCACCCTCTTAAGAAGATTAAATTAAGGGATTCATCTCCCAACCTATTATGTTGTTAATTCTATAGGTTGAATAAGAAATTCTCTACATAATCATCCAATGGCTCATATTCCTTTTAGCTAATTTTTAAGATATCATCTCCTCACATATCTCCTCCTCACATATCTCCTCCTTGGCAGTAGTTTTGTAATCTTTTAGAAGTTTCTCTTTTAATATAGCCTAATTAGCAATTTCATCCCTTCCCAAACTCATGAACCATCTAAAGGAAAAGTCCTTAATAGTAGCAGGGAATAACTTTAACCTATGGACATTTGTAGCAAAATCATAGCTTTGATAGAGGACATCAAACTCAAAGAGAAAGGTAATAGGGTTCTTTGTAATGAGCCCATAGAAATTAGGAATGGATGAAGATGGTATGTTTTTTAGGGTAGAATTTCTCTCTTGGTCCATAATGGGACAATGAAATTGATCATGTTTATCAATTATTGCATCTCCCATGTTTAGGTAAGGTGGTGAAGGAGTAAAGAAGGTATTAGAACTATCTTGGAAATTGGATGTTTTTGGTGGAGAGTGATAGGTGGGTAGTACTTCTGTCACAATTTTTGAATTATATTCACTACATATATTGGGAAGGAACCTTCGAAGGTGATCCCTTCTTTGCATGCAAAAGGTTTGATCCACAATATAGCTCACTTGTATATTGCTAGTAAAAAATCTTGACTCCTGATTAATATTTAAGGGTCCTAAGTACTTAAAATTAAAAAATTTAGCTATTGAAAAGAATAAAATATTTGTAAACAACCTAGATAATTTCATTTTTTGACACCATCCCAGACAATGATACCAAAAATGTAGTGTTCCTTACATCCACTTGATAATTTAGGATAACTAATCAACTTGTATGACTTAGGGATGAACCATCTTGTACTAAGAAACCTTTGATGGATCATAGGATAAATTTAATTTGTCATCCTATGAATGAAAACTTGAAATGGGTCAACATTATATGTGCACTCTAAGCCTATCTAAGTTTTTGGTTCCTAAAACAACTATCTTATATCATTTTCAAAAGGAAATACTTCATTTGAAGTAAGTTAAAGTTATAAAATAAAATTAACTTATAGAAATAACAAATGATGATGAAAATAATAAACAAATGAATATATTCTATACTCATTCATAAAATAGTATTGCTATATGAACTAAAAAATGCATAACCAAAATTGTATGCTATAGGCCCTAAATAAAACTTAAACATAAACTACCAAATTTAAAATAACTAACTAATATGTAGAAATGAAATACAGAGTAGTGTTTACCTTAGGTGGAACCTACATTGGGGTAAAATAACTCTTAGAATATTGAGAAGATAAAGTTGTTAAAACAAAATATGTTCATTCATGAAAATACATTATACATAAAACATGTTGTAAAATCACTAAAAAAAGAGAAACATGTACCAAAGAGTTATTAACCATATTTGGTATTTTCTTGACTTATATATATTGACACAAACTAACTAAAATTGTTTGTCACTTATTCCAATTCTAAGAAATTATAAATAGGAACAAAGTCATATTAGGACAGTACAATCAACCACTATAAAACATAAATATCCATGATGAAAAATCACAATAAATTCTAAATTAAAATCGTTATGGAAATATGTCCCATGTGATAAGGATTTCTACTACTAACAAAAATCCTACTAGTGGTCATCAAGAGTGAACAACTCAACATTCAATGTTCAAACTACATTCTATACTTTGGTTGTAGAAGCTACCTTTGGTTATGCATAACAATTTAGGGCACATTCTATCAGTAGTTGTAGGGACTTCCTCAAGGAATTTGATTGAATGATGCATAACAATTTAGTGCACAAGAATGTTCCACATAATTATAATCATATAAAAGTCTACAACAACTTAAGTATAAAATTTTTATAAAAATATTCATAAAATAGATTCATCAACAATTTCACACCATAATTTTTAATTATTTTTTTGTCCACACCTTCGAGGCCACATTTAATCTACCACATTAACCTTAAATCTAACCAAAAAGTGCCAAATTATGCTAAACTTAATGATTATGTAAAATTTATAGTTATCTTAGCATCTTCCTTCATTTCTCACATCTTAATTACTACAAATCTAAAATCTTAACGTCAAGGGACTTTGGCATACTTGCATTGGCCCCCTTAGATAAGAAAACATAAATATTTGTGGAGTTATAATAGCATATTTTGATGACTCTCAAATGGCCTATTAGACATTAATGAATCTTGGATTATTATCATGATTTCTCACTAGTTCCCATGTTGACACTAATCGTTCTCCAATTCAAAATATTTTCCCTTTTTAAGCATGAAAATTACATTCTCTTATAGAATTGCTTGAGTGGAGAATGCTACCTCTCTAAGATAGACTAACTAACTCATTGCAAGTAAAATAGATTGATGTAGAAAATTCATGCATTTGACTCAATAGACCATATTAACTCATATGGGTTCATTAATTATCAAACAAGGAAGCATATTTTCTTGATGATACTCTGAGTTACTATATCAATTATGTATAGGGAATCATATTAAGAAAAAAACTAAACTAGATGTATAACTATGTTGAAAGTAAATCTAACTATATAACTCAGATGTTATAGGTATAAGTTTAATGACATAATAGTTGTTGTGGGTGACTATTTCTACTTGCTATAGCTTATTACACACAACTTATTTTTAACAACTAAAAAGATTGGTCTAAATAAAATAAATTGACTTACCAATTTATTTTATCAGCTAATAAATAATCTAAACTAGCATTAACAACAAAAACCTAAACTACTAAGATAATTATAGTACCTCAAGTAGCCCTTGATTGATTTGTTGTAATCTCAACTATGAATATTCAGTCTTCAACTCAGAGATTTATTATTAAAATTCATCATTTATTGCAAATTCAAAAGAAATAACATAAATTGGTAATTATCTTGTTGGCTGACAAATATATGAACAATGGAATCTAATGATTGACTGGTAATTAGTAATTGACAACTTGTAACTATCATCAAATCATAATAGGATCCAATATTCATACACAAAATCCTGAGAGTTAGATTATTTAAAAACCCTAAACAACTTATGTCAATTTCCCCATGATAGTAGGGAGAAGACTTATTCTTCCATAAACAATAATAAAGACCTAATAAAGTAGAGTCAGGTGTCATATTCCTCTTCGAATTATTGCATCATTAAAGAAAAATTAAAGCTAGAAATGGGAAATAATAGGGCAAATTGATTTATGAACCATGTTATGTCGTTCCACAAATATTTCCTTGTTCCTTATTTGAAAATAATCTTCATTAACAACATCAGCAAAATGTTGCAAGAATTGTTCCTCATTCTTCAACTACTACTCCATGACCATTGCCTTTATGATTGCTATATTTGTTATTCGTAGGGATGAACGTGCTATAGATGCCCATCTCGGTGCTGCAGGTAAAAAATAAAGCTCTATTGTAGATTAGTTCCTTCAAAAGTATCTCATCAACATTAAATATCATTATTAACACCAAAACCCATAGCATTTCATTAAAAATGACAAAATCACATTCAATTATCAACATGATAAATATGTCATCCAAAATTCTCAAAATAGATAGTAAAGTTCCAAATATTGTCTTAAAAGTATGAGCAGTGACATGGAAGAAATAAGGACAACTATGGGACTCATCACGCCCCGAACTAAAAATATTACTTTTCCTCAATCAAGCTAGGGTCTTAGGTTATATTTCAATGTTGCAAGCCTATAATCCATTGGTTCAATGACTCTTTCACCCTTCTTTAGGTAGAATCCCCTTTGTTCAATTATTTTCTCACCTATCCTTTTCTACTACTACTTCCACAACCTTCATTCTTAACCAATGTGGATTTGGGTATAGGAAAAGAGGATGGTGAAATGTAAGTGGAATCCAAGCGATCTCATTGTCAAGAGATGCCTTGATGCACATTTTTTACTCTAGATTTTGATACTTTGTAGTTGAAACTGGAGTGGGGTTCCTTTTTCTTTAGCTCTTATGCGAGCTCGTTCCACCTACCTTGAGAAAATAGTGCTTCTTTATATGGTCCTAAAACCAATTTCTTGAATCTTTTTAATCTTCTCTACAATATAGGATTTTACTTCGTACCTCTAGGTTGTTGATAATCCCAATCCATTATTTGACCATATTATTTGGATCCCTATCCTTTACCTTAATTTTGAGGGGAATTAACTTCTCTATCTCATGACACTTCTATAGTAGTAGACCCCTTTAACATGTTCATTTTGTCATAATGTTGTCATTGATGTTTTTTCGATCTAGCAACATTAATTCGATATACTCTGGTACGAGTCTAATAAGCTCCAGTATACATTTGGGTCCAACATATATCTTGTTGGTCCCAATTGATCCGTACTACCAGATATTTTCGTAAGATTTTGAGAACAGGTTTTGTTTTTGGTCTAACACCTATATTTGAAATTTTTAATGATAACATATTGTTATGACATAGTTATGGGTTTGGTAATTGTATTCCCTATTTGCCAACATAGTGCAGTGTGAATTTTTTGGTTCGGTCCTCTCTAAAAACATCAATAGTAAGTTGGTTTCAGTGATTCCACATGTTCCTTGGATTGTGGAAAAGTTTTTTTTTGTTTTCATCAACTTCTTTGGTATGGTTAGAATAATTGAGAAGTAGCATGTAAAGGGTTTTTGGGCTAACCCTTCCTTTGGTTGAGTCGACTTGAAAAATATTTAGTTTGATATATATATATTGTTGCTTTGTGAAGCATAGGAATCATGATCTTTTGATCATATCATGCAAACTATAGTGAATGTGAAAGTGATTATGTATAGCGAATGTGAAATTAAGTATGTATAGTGAATTTGAAAGTGATTATGTATAGTGAATGTGAAAGTGATTATGTATAGTGAATGTGTTCAAGTGATTATGCACCTTAGTGGAACTGTATCTCTTGCATATGATAAATGCAATCTTAACAGTTCAAATTTTTAAATATTGGATGCAAGCCATCCCACAATGAGATATTATATTTGGGCAGTGATCCCTCTGAGAGTGAGCCACCCTATAATCTATAACTGGTTACATAATATTTAGAGCTAATCCTCTTTGTGGTTTTTCCTGTCCTGGGTTTTCCACATATAAATTCTAGTGTTATGTGGTGTATTGTGTTTTTTCTTATTGTTCATTTTATTTCTACAATCAAGCTATGTTATGTGGATGGTTAATTAATAGTTTTAATAAATCCAAGGGAATATTGATTCACCCCTCCCCTCTTAGTGTTCTAGATGTTCAACAATTGGTATCAGAGCAAGATTCTTTAGAAGAGTCTAATAGCTTGAAGGAGATCCTAAAAGTTGAACATATGGTGCCTAGATCTACTTTGGATTAGGAAAGATACTTCAATGTAAAAGGAGAACTTATAACTAATATTGAAGACCTTGAGAATGTTGAAAGTGAAAACTGAGATCTGAAGGAAAATATCCAGCTGGCAAATGAAGGCATTAGAAAATTAAGAGAAAAAATTAGGAAATTCAGAGAAATTCAAAGGAAGTTATTTCACATTCAACCATGGTCCCCATCTCTATTTCTCTTAGCCTATTAATAGCAGACACTTTGATACCTTGCAGGATGGCGAGAAGAGCAAATATTCTCACTTCCCTGTTACCTCGCAAGACTTCCTACATGCTCTTCTTTAAGTTTGTGAGGTGGTGGGGAGAGAAATTCTCCTTGCCTCCTAGTTATCCTGTAGGACATCTTGGGAAGCCTCAAATACTTTGCAGAGTGGTGGGGAGAGAAAGTCTCCTTACTTTTCTCTTTCTCCCATTATCCCACAACACCATCGTCAAGCCATTGTTTACCACACGGGATGGCAGGGAAGTCCAACACCCCGCTAGCCCATGACACTCTCCCATGTGCTTCTCAAAGCCATGGGGTAAAATGGAAGACAAAGCATCCTATCTCTTGCTATCCTACGACACTTCCCATGTGATCCTTAGTTTCTCGTGAGCTGGTGGGGAAGACCAAGTCATCTTTCCTCCCGCTATCTCGTGACCTAAATCGCCTTAGTCTTCTACTTGCGCGGGGTATAGAAATAATTAATTAATTTCTTTCTCACCATACCACATGATCATAACTTAGACTGACATATAGCACAAAAATTTATTCAACCACCTTTGGAGCTAGTCAATAACATGAACGTTTTCCATATTGAACTATTCATTGTAGAAACTTAATGTCATATGATCAAGATTTCAAATAATAATTTTGAGACACCCATTCTCAACTTTCTCCCACTTGATGAAGAACTTACTGGTATCTCTAGAACATACGAGACTAAAGAGAATCATGGGCTCCAAGGCCCAAAGAGTTAACACACAATTTGAACTTAGTTGTGCTCACATTTTGTCAATGCATCTGCAACATTCTTTAGAGTATCCACCTTTTCAAGATGAACTTTTCCATCTTCTACCATGTCACGAACAAAATGATACTGCACATCAACATGTTTCATCCTAGCATGGAGAGAGGGATTTTTCGCCAAACAAATGGCACTCTGACTATCACAACATATAGAAATCTGCCCTGCATTAAACCCAACATTAAAACACAAACACTTAAGCCAAACAACCTCTTGATAGACATGAGTTGCTGACATGTACTCTACCTCTGTAGTGGACAAAGTGACTACAGCTTTTCGCTTGCTCATCCAACTTATTGCACCATCATTCAACATGAATACATATCCACTGGCAGACCTTCCGCTATCAATGTCCCCTGCCCAATCAGAATCCACATATACCCGAATATTGAGAGTCCTCTATGATCCAACCAGGTTACTATGGTAACATAGAGCATACTAAGAAGTACCTCTCAGATATCTAAACACCCTCTTCACAACATCCCAATGCGGTCTTCCTGGATTTGCCATAAACTGACTTAGTACTCCCACTGCTTGGGAAATATCTAGCCTTGTACAAACCATTGCATATATCAGGCTACCAACTGCACTTGCATATGGCTCCTTGGCCATGTACTCCATCTCAGAAGGAGATTTTGGAAAATATTCAACATAAAGCTTCATTCCCTGCAATACTAGAACAACTAACTACTTGCAATCTAACATGTTAAATCTCTCTAGGATAGTACTAATGTACTTGCTCTAACTGAGCCAAATCTTTCTATTTTATCTATCCCTACTAATTTCCATCCCCATAATATACCTAGTAACATCTAAGTCTTTCATTTCAAAACATGTTGACAACTGAGATTTTAAATCAAAAATCATACCCTTATCATTCCCAATGAACAACATGTCATCCACATACAAAGAAGTGATAAGAAAAGAACCATTCTTAGTCTTGTAATACACACAATGATCAAATTTTGTTCGTACAAATCCCAATGACAACACAAAGGTATCAAACTTATGGTACCACATTCTAGGTGACTATTTTAAACCATAAAGAGACTTTTTCAACTTGCAAGCCAAGGATTATTTACCCTTTTCAACAAAGTGCTCAAGTTGGGACATATAGATGTCTTCCTCCAAGTCTCCATGAAGGAACATTGTTTTCACATCCATCTACTCTATCTCAAAGTCATATGCAGCTACAAGTGACAAAAGAAATCTAATAGATGTTAACTTTTCTACGGGAGAAAAGATTTCTCCATAATCAATTCCCTCTACATGGGAATAACCTTATGTGACCAACCTAGCTTTGTACTTTTTCACACTGCCATCCAGACCAATTTTCTTTTTAAATACCCATTTGCAGCCAACTAGTTTTCTACCTTTAGGAAAGGGCACCAGATCCTAGGTATCGTTATTTTTTATAGAAGCCTTTTCTTCATTCATAGCCTCCAACCAGGAATTTGAATCAAACATTTTGATTTCCTCCTTCATAGTCCTCGGCTCATTAGTGTTAGTAATCAAAGAATATGCACAATTAGAATCTAGCATTGAATAACCATACCTATCAGGTTGTCTCCTCTCCCATGTAGACTTCCTCAATGGATGAGATGGAGGTTCTTGTTCTTCTTCTTTATCAGAACTTTCAAAGTTGTTAAATCTCTCCTCTCTTTCAGGTACACATGGAGTCCAAAGTTCCTCCTTTTTTGGAGTTAGAGGAATTTCAACTGTTGCTTCCTCTTTCTCTGTCTTCCCAAATTGTAGATCAACTGAGGTAGTCTTTAGCTCACAGAAGATCATAATTCTACTATACAATACCTTCTCAGTCACATGATTCTAAAGTTTGTATCCCTTCACACCCAGGCCATACTCAATGAAGACACACTTGACAACTTTGTTTTCCAACTTGGGTCTATTTACCTTAGGCACATAAGCATATGCCTCACAACCAAAGACACAAATATATCTTAGAGAGGGCTTCTTACCAGACCATGCTTCATAGGTGTCTTGTCTACCAATGCTAAAGTGGGAGATCTATTATGTAGATAACATATTGTGGACACAACCTCATCCCAGAAATTATGTTCCAAGCCAACAACACTGAACATGCTTCTCGCCTTTTTCATCAAAATTCTATTCAACCTTTCAACAACTCCATTTTGTTGCAGAGTGTAAGGTGTAGACTTATGCCTTTTAATTCCATGATCTTTACAGTAATGTTCAAATTTTGTAGAATGGAACTCACCACCATTATCTATCCTTAGGCATTTTATTTTTCTACCAGTCTAGTTTTCAACCAAGTTTTTAAACTCTTTAAACCAACTGAAGACTTCTGATTTAGTTTTTAAAAAGTATATAAATTCCCTTTTTTAATAATCATCTATAAAGAAAACATAGTATCTAGATTTCGACACTGAAGGAACATTGAAACAAGACCAAAAACATCAAAGTGGACATAATCCAGCAAACCAGAAGATCTATGAGGACTAGAGTAAAAAGAAACATGGTGTTTCTTTCCATATATACAATGTTCACAGAAGTCAAACTCAAAATTACAATCATCAAGCCCCTCTACTAGGTTTTTATTTTTCAGAGATTTTAAGCCCTTTTCTCCAATGTGACCAAGTCTATGATACCATAAAATCATTTTCTTGGTAGGAAGTTTGACCTCCATTGAGCTTGCAATGTTCTCCTTCCAAGTAGCTTTTCCAAACTTTCTAGAGACACTTACATTGAACAAACTGTGCATCCAGTTTGAACAGAGTACCAAGTCGTGCACCCTTAGCCAACACAATGGAGCCTCTAGAAATCTTACAACTACTAAAGAATGTAATGTGTACACCAACATCATTCAACTTGCTAACAAAAATCAAATTTTGAGATAGACCTGGTATGTGCATTACACAGTCAATTCCCTTAATTCTTCCATCAAGAAATTGAATTCTAACTCTTCCTCGACCAATAATTTCAAGAGACAAATCACTAGCCAGGTATACCTTTCTACCATTATATTCCTTATACTTCAAGAACCATTCTCTATGAGATGTCATGTGGAAATATACACGTGAATTGATCAACCATACATTATCAACTATTTGAGTTTCCAAGGAAACAATGAAGGCATCTACATCACTCTAAGAAGACTCGGTATCAGAAGAGTTCTTCTACTTCTTCTTTTTCTCCTCTTTGTAATGCTTTCAGATATGACTAGATTGCTCACAATTCCAACACTTCACCTTGGACTTCTTCCCAAGAGATTTTGATATCTCCTTCGATTTGGATTTGGACATCTTGTCCTTCTATTTTCCTTTTTCCTTTGATCTTCCCTGAACAACAAGAGCATCCTTGGCCATCTTAGAAGACTTTCTCCATGCCTCTTCTAAAAGAAATGAAGTAACCACATCTTCTATTTTGAAGGTGGTTGTTGTACTCCCAATAGCCATCACTAGATGATCCCAAGTGTCAAGCAAGGAACACAATAGAAGCATACAATGATCCTCATCCTCAATCTTTGCTCCCACAAAATTTAACTATGCAATAATCATGTTGAATGCATTGAGATGGTCTGCAGAAAATGTCCCTTCGCTCATCTTCAAAGAGTACAACTTCCTCCTCAAGAACAACTTATTCACAAGAGACTTTTGTTGATAAATATCACCAAGTTTCTTCCACAAAGAAGTTATTGTCTTCTCCTCATGAATATTTAAGAGAATAAAATCTATGAGACATAACCTTATCAATCCTTTGAATTTCCTATATGTGGAGTCCCAAACTTCTTGTTTCATGCCTGTTGGTTTAGTTCCAAACACTGCAACCTAGAGGTCTCTGTCCAACAATAGGTCTTCCATGTTGAGTTTCCATAACTTGTAGTTGCCACCATTGAACTTCTCAATGTTTACTCTCCCTAATGTGCTTGCCATCTTCAATCTTCAATTTCTCACACAAGTCGTTTGCAAAACTCCCACTGCAAAAATTATCACAAAATACTTGTCCTACCCACAAGGATAACACAATTGGTTAGGCTCTAATACCACTTGTAAGGAAAGCAGAGTGCGGAAACACCTTCCTAAAATGTCAATTTCTTAGAGGAGAGAAGCAGAGATAACTTTTATCCAAATTACAGTTAATAAGATACACAATGCAAGGAAAACAGAGTAACATGAAAAATTCACAATCATAGAAAAGTACACCAGATTTCACGTGGGAAAACCCTTACGAGTGAAAAACCCACACACCAAAGCAGTATCTCTTGTATTACAATAAAAATAATTTACATACAAGTTACAAATTTTAAGCTCTAATCTAGTCTCTATTCCAATAGCAATTCAAAAGATTACATCCACAATCAGTTTACAATTTAGCATCCAACTGAATCACCAATCGACCATCCTCCAGCTAACTTACCAACCTATGCAACCGTTTATTTAGACATTTTATATCTCTTCTAAAAAATGGTTTGTTTTAGTTTCCATAGCTCTAACTATCAAACTTCCTCAGACCGTTGATAACAAGTTGCATTTTCTATATCGCATCCTCTAAGTATTCCATCTTGGACAAATCATTGACATATAGCTCAACAAGTTGTTTCACATTCGACCATGGTCCCCATCTCTTAACTTATCCATAGTAGGCACTTTGATACCTCATGGAATGGCGAGAAGAGAAAATCTCCTTGCTTCCATGTTACCTTGCAAGACTTCCTACATGCTCTTCTTTAAGCTATGGGGTGGCAAAGAGAGAAAGTATCCTTGCCTCCTCGTTAGCCCGCATGACTTCTTGGGAACCCTCATATACCTTATAGGGTGGTAGGGAGAGAAAGCCTCCTTGCTTCACTCTCTCCCATTATCCCACAACACCATCATCAGACCATTGTTTACCACGTGGGGTGGTGGGGAAGTCCAACATTCTGCTAGCCCATTACACTCTCCCATGCACTTCTCAAAGCCACGGGGTAAAGTGGAAGACAAAGTCTCTTATCCCCTGCTAAATCGTGACACTTCCCATGCAGTCCTTAGTTCCTCACAGGTTGGTGGGGAAGACCAAGTCTTCTTTCCTCTTGCTATCCCATGACCTCAGTTGCCTTAGTCTTCTGCTTGCACGAGGTACAAAAAGAAGTAATTCCTTTATTTACCGCCATCCCACATGACCATAACTTTGGCTGACATTTAACACAAAAATTTATTCAACCACCTTTGGAGCTAGCCAATAACATGAACGTTTTCCATACCAAACTACTCATTGCAAAAACCAAATGCCATCTGATCAAGATTTCAACCAGTAAGTTTGAGATACCCATTCTCAACACCCCTCCTTGATTCATCATATCCTTTTGTACATCAATGCATCATATAGATATAGCTTAGTCTACTTTATGATGATTATGATAGTGTTTGGTTGTCATGGTTGTCTTTTACTACATTTGTGATAAGGACAATGTCATACCACTCATTCGTGAGCACGATATGACATTGTGATTTCCTTTCACTTGTCTGTTTATTTCATGATATATGTTGTTGTGCATGTATTGCTAGTGATAGGTCTGTAGGTACCAGACATCGACTCTACCTGGCTTCACAGGTCTGAGTGTGTCTTCATCCCAATGATAAGTTGATCGAAGGTGACATAAAATCCCATTCTACACTCTAGGTTTAAGTTGGTATCCTATCAGTCTTGGTTTTGTGTTTAGAGTTGTCTTGTGGTATTTATGTTACCCTATGTTGGGTTGTCTTGAGGTATTGTGATTATTGGTTAATTAATTATTAATTAATTAAATTGGCTCATATAGTTTCTAATAATAAATTAATTTAATGGTTGATATTAATATTAAATATTAATGTAAGATTATTATTATTGGGATTATTATTTATTAATATCATTTTGTGGATCATAGTAGTTGGCATTTATAATTATGCATAAAATATTATTTATTTATTATATTGGTTGGAGCATTTATATCTATCTGTACATTTAGTTATTTGTTTAGTGTTTATTTATTTATTGTGGGCTTATCTATTTATTGGTTATATAGTTGTTATTATTTACTTACCCCTTGTTATGATTGGACCCTCTTGGGAGTTGTGCTTGTAAGATATTATTATTTAATTGTTTATTTATATTATTTTATGGTTTAATATTTAAGTGGGCCTTCATGTTTTATTTTGCCTTAGTTTATTTAATTAATTGATAGATTAGATTATTATTTCTCTTTTTACTCCTTTGGGTTAGTTAATATATTATTTATTCTACCTACCTTATCATACTATTGGATGAGAATATTGGGTATGTTAATTAAATAATATTTTATATTCTTACCTTGATTTTGGAGAGGGTTGGTATGAAATATATTATATTCTATTATTTTTCATTGGCTGACATGTTTCCAAAATTCTTGGATATTTTTTTATATATTGGTTTTCCTGTGCTTTGCTTGGGGTTGGCCTTCTTGGAAATTTTCTATGATTTGGAGTTTGCTTTCTTGGAGATTGGATTGTTGAAGCTTGTTGGATTTTGAATTGGGATTTCTCTTCTTTGATTTTTGCTTTGCCATAACTTCTAGCTCCAGGCTGGTTGTATTATTCTCATTCTCTGTAATTTTCATTACGGAAAATAATGTCTTCTCCGTGCTTGTGTATACTGTTTGTAGAATGAGAGAAATATTAATTAAATTATAATAATGATATACTTTATATTATTAATTTACAGAAAGATATTTATTCATATTTTAATTAATTGTTGCTTCCTTGCTGTGATGACTATTGTAAAATTGTTTGAGTGTTGCATTCCTGTCTAAGGGGTGTTGGAAATCTATTTTCAATAAGTTTATATAGGAATTGACAATTTGTGATTCTTGGAGTCTTGTTTTCCTTGTTGTGTTTAAGCTTCATGTGTTTGGTCAGAAGCCGTGTTTATTTTCGATTGAGATAATCTCTTACGCTTTCGATTCCCATCGTGTTATTTGTTAAAGTCCTTGGTCTATTATTGATATTGCATCTCTTTCTGGGACAATTTAAGGCCATGTTTGTGTCATAGATTAATTTGATTTGATTTGTGAATGTCTAAGTCCCACTTCTGAGATCTGAGACTCTGTCACAAATGAGCTATAATTTATGTTAAATGTGCCACTTTTTTTATCATATGTGCCATTATAGTTATTAGATGCGCTGACTAAATAAGTAAAAATACTAAATAATATTTTATATGCACTACATAATATTTTGGAAGCACTGATTTATATTTCAAATGCACTAAAACATCTAGCATATGCACTAATCTACCTTGCTTTGGTATTTTGATCATTTTGGGCTTTCTCCGTGGGTTTTTCTTGTTCTGAGTCTATCCAGAGGCTATTTTTTGTTGTCATCTGAATCCTGAAGTTGTTCTGGGATTGATTTGTGCCTTATTGTTGAGGTGTTGTTGAGGTTTATATTGCATTGCTCTAGCAAGACGAGTGTTCCTTGTTATGAAGGGTATATGTTTTGGCTCCAGCGAGAGGATGAATGCCTCACTGTAGAGGAGATTATGCTAGAAGATTTTTGCCTTGCCTATATGTGTAATTGATAGTATGAGGCTCTTGATCCAATGTTTGGCTTTATGGTTCTTGTATATGTTTATGTAAATGTTATTGGTGAATTGTATTGGTTGAGCCTCCTCACTGTT